>NW_006408932.1:1386928-1390987 GCF_000296735.1 Chrysochloris asiatica | reverse complement strand
ACATGGGCAAATGTGCCACATGGCTGACCTGCAAACAGTTTTATTTCCCTATCTTGAAAATCCCTTCCTCCAGTTCCAGTTCTCCACATTCAATTATATGGCACATCCCCCCAGAGAAGTCAAAATGGCTGGCCAATGGTTTTAATGACTGTGTGCTTGTTTAATGTTCCTAGTCTTAGAACAAATCTCTTTCCTCCCTTACTCCAATTCATCCTGCTTACATATCCCTGGATGTAAATCACCAATCTGTCTGTCTGTTCTAACAATCTCATGAGCCTTTATATTCCTGAAGATGGACCATGCCCACAGTTATTTCTCACATAATGACACTGTCAAGACTTATAGTGTTTGTCATTATGCTTAGAACAACTAAACTGCAAGTGCATTCAAATGGAAAAAACTAACATGTTACAAATGTGGTAGCACATGTATGGCCTTGAGCCCCACTTTAAAGACTTCCTAGTTACAAAATAACCAAGTAGTTCCTCTAATGTGGTCCTACAACATACTACTTTCTCCTGTAGGGATCTCTGACATTCGAGTGGTAAAATAAAGTGTTTTGAAAAATTACCTGGTACTCTCCTATCCAAAAGTATAGTAACTGGGGTCTTAAATGTTTGTCCCAAAAAACAAGCAGCCATCTCAATTAGTCATCAATCTGTACTTGCAGAAGGAAACATACCACCTAAATGTGTTCAAAAGACTTTATATAAAATCCATAATTAAGAATAACAATGCATGAAAGTCTAAATTTAAAAGCACATGGTATATGTGGATGGGGTAGTCTAAAAGCAGAATCTTCATTTCAGTTTAGCATGTTGTCATAAGTCTAAAAACAACTTTGAGTTTTAAAGACAGAGATTTCTAAGTGTGACTAGAAATGTAACATAACAAGTTGGTGAAGTGATTGATGGCATTCAATTAATGATAGCATTAACAGTTTCAAAGAGGGAAAGGATACTCTGTATTATGTAGAAAAATGCACAATATTATTTAAAAAGCTTCCTAGGTTCTCCCTAGTGAGATAAGAGAAGTAACTGTAACTTTTTGAGAAACAACAGTTAGTAAGGAGACTTATACTGATACCAGAGATGGGTCAAAATTATCCCTGAAAAATGTCTTTGTATTGGGAAAATTTGAGACAAAAAATTAACTGATCACACATTAACTTGTGTGACTCATGTGTAACACCCAGGCATTCTATATTAATTTTTTTTTCCATTTTTAGATTTATGAACACTTGGTATTTTACCAATTACTGTCCTAGCTTCTGTGGTTTGTACTCAACATTATAGACTTTGGAGCAATTATTTTATGAAGTGTTAAACTATTCCTGATTGTTAAAAATGGTTTTAAAGACCTTAGAACACTTGGTGTATTGCCAACTATTACTCTAGTTTTATCTGCTACAAAAATAAAGACCTTGGGAGCAAATATGTGGAAAGTGTTAAAACTCCTTCCTTGTCCTGCTTTTGAATAGTTGAATAAATACTTTCCTGTCTCCTCAATCTGTGTGGTTGAATTAACTTTGCATTATACTGCATCAGGTCCTGCAGCATTCTGGTAGCAATCTTTATTCTTTGTCTGGCTTTCACATACAAAAGATGTGACTAAAAACACCAGGCTTGAGTCAGGCTGACCTTACTCTTCAAAGAGATATCTTTGGTTTTTAAATTTTAAAAGAGACCTTTGCAAGAAGATTTTCCACATACAATAAGTTGTTTGATTTCCTGACTATTGTTTTCATGAACTTTGTGTGTGAATACAAGTTAACTAAATACACCAAAAGTTATTCTGGAGGACTTCTAAGGCCAGAGAAAGAATAGCAAGCAAAGACCTTTAGTAGATTCTATTTAAGAACATAGAATTTTGGTGTGATGCTACAAGTAAGCACTTGACTCACAAGGTCAGTTTAACCCAAAAGGTTGGTGATTCAAACTCATCAGCCGCTCCTTGGAAACAGAATATAGGCTCGCTGGTAGCGTAGTGGTTACGAATCGGGCTGCGAACCTTAAGGTCAGCGGTTTAAAACTACCACAGCTGTTCTGCGGGAGAAAGACGAGGCTTTCTGCTCCCGTAAAGATTTACAGCCTCGGAAACCCTGTACAGGGTCTCTATGAGTCAGAACCGACTCCACGGCACATAACAACAACAACAACAATAATGGGTCAGAACCCCCTCGAAGGCACTTAACAACAACAATATTTAAGACTACAATACTAACTATTGTTGTTATTAGACAACATCCAATCGGCTTCATCGACTCACAGCTACTCCATGAACAACAAAACGAAACAGTCTGGTCCTGCACCACGCAACAACAGTCTTAGAGAAGATAGGCCTAATGGTGCTTATAAAAAAGAAGAGAATGGAGAAATACAGATCAACCATAGGCTAATTGTTGCATGATTGCCTGAACCCAATACTCTCCCTTTGACTGAGATGACTGAAATCAGGTCACAAGATGGTGTCTTGTTCTCCAACCAGCCATATCTTTGAAATATAGATGTACGAATAATGGGATTGAACACAAAAGAAATGATTTATAACTTCACATGAAAGACATATTCTGGTGGATTGATTTTAGTCAGTTTTTATTTTGTTGTTGTTGTTTTTTTATCTGAATACTTTGTTTCATGGGTTAGAAAATCTCAATATCAGAACAAGATATTTGCTATCAACATCACTAGTTCACACTATCAAATGCCAGTCACAGCTCTCACAGGAGGAAGCAATTACAAAAGGGAATTTCTGGCCCCAGGAAAATATAAGGCCATAACTAGAGTTGCAGCCATCACGTTGTCAATTATGTCAGGTGCCATTGAGTCTGTACCTACTGTAGCAACCCTATGCACAACAGAATGAAACACTGCCCAGTCCTTTAATCATCATTATATATGGGCTTATTGCTGCTGCTACTGTGTAAAATTGTTTTATTGAGGGTCTTTCTCTTTTTCTCAGACCCTCCATTTTAACAAACAAGATAGCCTTCTCCAGGGACTAGTCCTTCCTAATAACATGTCTGAAGTATGGGAGATGAAGTCTGGTCATCCTAGCTTCCAAGGAGCCTTCTGGGTGTACATCTTCCAACAAAGATTGATTTGTTTTTTTGGCAGTCCATGGTACTTTCAATATTCTCCTCCAGCACAATAACTCAAATGCATCAATTCTTCTATGGTCTTCCTTATTCATTGTCCAGATTTTTTATGCATATGAGGTTATTGAAAATATCATGCCTTAGTTCAGGCACACCTTAGTACACAAACTGACATCTTCACTCTTGAATACTTTAAAGAGGTCTTGGGCAAGGGGTCTGCCTAATGCAGTGCATCATTTGATTTCTTGACTTCTTGTCTGCTGCTTCCATGAGAATTGATGGCTGATCCAAGAAAATTGAAGTGTTTGACAACTTTTCTCCATTGAAATAGGTGTTGGTCTGGTGGTAAGAACTTTTGTTTTCTTTACATTACGGTTCAATCCATATAGAATGCTGTGATGTTTGATCTTGATCAGTAAGTATTTTAAATCTTCTTTGTTTTCAACAAGGTTGGTATCGTCTGTATATGGCATGTTGTTAATGAGTCTTCCACCAATCAAGATGCCACATTCTTCTTAATATAATCCAGGTTCTCAGATTTTGTGTTCAGCATACAGAGTGAATAAGTATGGCTTTGTAACAAGAAGGGGGAGTGGTTAATCTAACAGCCCAGGAACAGAGAACCTTAGGATCATCAAGGGAGAAGAGTATGGGTAGAATGTGGGAGCCTATCCAGACAGGCAGCAACACCAGAGATGGAGGCATAGATGAGGACACGGTGAGATAGAGCAGGTGAGGAGTCTAGACTCATGGAAAGAGAAAGGTGAGGAGTCTAGATTCATGAAAATAGAAAGACTCATGAAAAGAGAAAGAATGTTGTTGGCCAGGATGCAGGCTTACACGATGTGCCCTTTGGTTGTTCCCGTGGAACCACTGGTAGTTTCAAACTGCTGACTCTGAGGTTAGCAGCCCAATTCTTAACAACTATGCTACCAGAGCTCCTTACCAAACATGATATCCTT
>NW_006408932.1:1382200-1385263 GCF_000296735.1 Chrysochloris asiatica | reverse complement strand
AGGCTTGAATTTTTTCTTCAGTTCTCCCAGTTTGAGAAATGCTGACCGTGTTCTTCCCTTTTGGTCTTCTAGTTCCAAATCTTTGCATATTTTATTATAGTACCTGGTTTTATCTTCTCTAGCTGATCTTTGAAATTTTCTTTTCAGCTCTTGGACCTCTTCAACTCTTCCATTTGATTTAGCTTCTCTAGGCTGGAGAGCAAGTTTCAGAGTCTCCTCTGACATCCCTTTTGACCTTCTCCTTCTTTCTTGTCTTCTTACTGACCTTCTGCTCTCTTCATATATGATGCACCATCCTTATAAGTGTAGCTATTTTTGAGCGCATTGTTATTGCCACTGTGTCAACACACCTTTTTGAGGGTTTTCTTCTTTTTCACTGACCCTTCACTTTACTAAATATAATGTCCTCCTCCAGGGACTGGTTCTTCCTGACAAGATGTTCAAAGTACTACAGGCAAAGTCTGTCTTTGCTTTCAAGGAGCAATCCAGCTATTCTTCTTCCAAAACAGATGTGTTCCTTTTTCTGGCAGTCCATGGTACCTTCATCAACCTTTATCAACTGCCATAAATTAAAATACATCAATTCTTCTCTTCTTATTAGGTGTCTGCTTTCACATGCATATTGGTTGTTGGTGGTTATGTGCCATGGAGTTGGTTCCGACTCTTAGTGACCCTGTATAGGGTTTCTGAGGCTGTGAATCTTTATGGGAGCAGAAAGCCTCATTTTTCTCCCACAGAACAGCTGGTAGCTTTGAACTGCTGACTTTGAAGTTAGCACTATGCTACCATGCCTATTAGGTAATTGAAAATACCATGGCTTGAGTCAGGTGCACCTTAATCCAGAGTGACATTTTGTTCTTTAAAACTTTAAAGAAGTCTTTTGCAACAAATTCACCTAATGTAATGAATTGTTTGATTTCTTGACTAAGCTTTCATTAGTGTTGATTTTGGATCCAAGTAAAATGAAATATTTGAGAACTTTACTCTTGATACCATTAATCTACCTACCTAAACAAAATGGAGTCAGTTAAGTCATTAGGTCTTGATAAATTAGTACCCTGCAATGAAAAAGTTAGTTTAAAAATTAGCTGAGATGACCTCATGGTCCTAGAAGGAGAACTGAATGTGCTTAAAGTCACACAGATAGTTATCTCAGGAACTAAACAGCTTGCATCTTAAAAGTGGAATGTTTGAGAAGGATTATTTCCTTTTTCCTAAAGGAAGAATTGTTTGAAAAAGTATATTGTTTTATTGTTTCTTTTTCCAAAGAAGGCTATCTTGATTTTAATATAGATTGAATGTACATCCAAATGTAACTTACCCTATATAATGTGTCTGCTCTTCACAATATGCAAGACAATTTTGAGAAATTATTCTCTCTGTCCTCCAGACTGCTGGCTTTCTGTTAAGAAAGCTTGCATTGGATCTTTCCCCATTTCTGAAATTGACTACTGTGACAGACGGCAAACCCTCATTTTGGTTTGGCAACACTCTTTTTTTCCATTTATGATATTATTTACTGATCCAGTTGTAGGGACTTTTCATTTTATTTATATTGAGGTACAATCCACACTGAAGGCAGTACTCTTTGATCTTCAACAATGTTGTTGTTGTTAGGTGCCATCGAGTTGGGACCAACCCATAATGACGTTATGCACAGCAGAACGAAACACTGCCCGATCCTGGGCCAACCTCATCACTGTTGTCGTGTTAAGAGTCCATCAATGCTGCAACTTGGCCAATGAATCTCATTGGGGGTCTTCTTCTTTTCTCTGACCCTCCACCTTATCAAACATGATATCCTTCTCCAGTTACTGGGCCCTCCTGACAATATGTCTGAAGTATGAGAGACGAAGTTTGGCCATCTTGGCCTCCAAGGAGTACTCTGGCTGCACTTCTTCCAAAATTGACTAGTGGTTCTTTTGGCAGCCCATGGCACTTTCAATATTCTCCTCCATCACCATAACTCAAAAGCATAAATTCTTCTGTGGTCTTCCTTATCCACTGTCCAGCTTTCACATGCATATGAGGTTATTGAAGATATCATGGCTTGGTTCAGGCACAACTTAGTCCTCAAGCTGACATATTTGCTCTTCAACACTTTAAACAGTTCTTGTGCAGCAGATTTGCCTAATGTAAAACGTTGCTTGATTTTATAACTGCTGCTTCTGTGAGTGTTGATAGTTGATAGATTGGATACTACTCAGTGGAGATTCTACCTTCCTTCACACCCTCTGAATCTAGTTTCCCTCTTGAAAGCTTGTAAGCCAGTCACTTCTTGCCTTTGTTGCCCCTGTTTTGGGTAGCCAATGTTCAAGTTACCCATCCCTGTCTACTTTTTGTATGGAGGCAGAGATGATGACATGGAGAGATGGAGCAGTTAGGGACTTTAGACACAGAGAGGGAGAGGGGTTGTGTGCTGATGACAGGGGCATAGACTTGTAGTGTATACCCTTTGGTTGGTTGATGATGCATGGAGGGGTTTGTAACCATGTCAATGAAACAATATACGATAGGATGAATGTAAAACTAATGCTCTCTCATGTTTTCTCTAATCCTGATGTCACGTTTTTCTTCATATAACCAAGCTTCTCGGATCATTTGCTCAGCATACAGGTTTAATAACTATGGTGAAACAAAACAACCTTTCTGCACACCTTTCTTAACTTTAAACCATTCAGTGTATCTATGTTCTGTTCAAACAACTGCCTTTTGGTCCAGGTACAGATTCTTCATGAGCACAATTAAGTGTTCTGGAATACTCATACTTCAGAATGTTGTCCATAGCTTGTCATAAGCCACACAATTGAAAGACCTTGTGTAGTCAATAAAGAACAGGTAAACATCTTTCTGATAGTCTCTGCTTTCAGCCAAGATCTATTAGACATCAGCAATGATATCACTTGTTCCACGGCCTCTTTTGAATCTGGCTTGAAGCTCTGGAAGTTCTCTGTCAATGTATGTTTGCAGCCATTGCTGTATTTATTTACTACCTTTAGTAAAACTTTACTCTCATAACATATCAAAGAGATTGTCTGATGAATTCCGCATTCCATTGGAATG
>NW_006408932.1:1380313-1382100 GCF_000296735.1 Chrysochloris asiatica | reverse complement strand
TTTTGTTACACTCAAAATCATATCCTTAATAGCTAGTATGTTTGTGCATGTATCAATAATTTGTTCCATTTTATTGCTTTTTTAAAATAAATCACATTACATTCTATGGGAGCACAGGGATGCCTTAGGATAATCCCCTAATGGTGAACAAGATTGGCAGTCCTAGCCCCTCAGTTGTTCTAAAGAAAAAAAATGAAGTTTTCTACTTCTAAGATTTAAAAACCCTTGGAAACCCTATGAGGTTACTATGAGGTGGAATGGACTTGACTGCACTTAATAGAAACAACAGAAATTACATTACATTGTTGATAAGTGTCATCAAGTCTGTTCTGACTCATAGTGACCCTATATAGGCTTTCCTAGGAGCGGCAGGTGAACTTGAACCACTGAACTTGCTATTCAATCTGACCTTGCAGTTCAGTACATTATCCCGCAGTGCCACCCTAGGACTCCTATATTATATTGGTAATACTAGTACTCTACTAACATAATTGTTGTTTTTGCTTAATGCTAAGGAAATCTCGTACTGATCCTGTAGCGCCACACCATGTGTCCATTAATGTAATTTGTTGTTGTAAATCAATCAAGTCCTGATATGGTGTTGTAGGATAAGCACTGAACTACTTACCACAAAGTCAGTGGTTTAAATCCACCAATTGCTCCTCTGAAAATCTTAGTTACTGTTTTTGTCAATTCTGACTCATAGTGACCTACAGAGAGTTTCCAAAGAGTGATGGTAGGGTTGAATTGCCAACAGTGTGGTTAGCAGTTCAGTGAGTATCTTACAGTACCACACCAGGACTTCCTAAAAACCTATGTTGTTGTTATGTGCTGTGGTTGGTTCCGACTCATAGTGACCCTGCACAGGGTTTCTGAGGCTATAATCTTTACAGAAACAGAAAGCCTCATCTTTCTCCCGTGGAACAGCTGATAGTTTCGAGCCGGAGATTAGCAGCCCAATGCCTAACCACTACACTACCAGCCTATACAGGGTCTCTATTAGTTATAACCAACTTGCTGTACATGGCAATAATAGTACATTATGTGAATGTATTATGATTTGACCACCACTTTTCTGCCGTTTGATATATTGTGGTATTTTGTATGTTGCTGTAATGCTGGAAGTTATACCACTGGTGCTTCAATTACTGAGCTGGCACAAACATGGATCTCTTCCAATAAGTTGGCCAGTTAGGTGTCTTCCAAATGTCTTTGCATAGTTACGTGACTGCCTCCAGTGTGGAATCAGTTTGTTGAAAGATTTAAATTTGTATTACATCAATTCATTGTGCATTGTTCTTTGTCAATGCCTTCAGTTTCCCTTGGACATCTTCTTTCATTGGTTCTTAATCATGTGCTATCATTTGAAATGGCATAATATATATATATAAATGGCATAATATACATATCATGGTTTCCGAGGCTGTAAATCTTTACAGGAGCAGAAAGACTCATCCTTCTCCCGTGGAACAGTTGGTAGTTTCAAACTGCTGACCTTGTGGTTCACAGCACGATTCATAACCACTACGTTACCAGAGCTAAGATCAGTAGTTCAAATGAATGAGTTGCTTTTCAGAAAGCCTATGCAGGGTCACTATAAGTTGGAATCAACTTGACAAAAATTATATATATATATATAATTTCAAGAGTACCATATGATCAAGAGCCAATGATACTCAGGGAGGAAGTTCAAAGTGCATTGAAGGAATTGGCAAAGAACAAGGCACCAGGAATTGATGGAATAAAAATTGAAATCTTTCAAGAAAGTAAAGCAGTACAGGAGGCAC
>NW_006408932.1:1376182-1378873 GCF_000296735.1 Chrysochloris asiatica | reverse complement strand
AGAGAGAGAGAGAGAGAGAGAGAGAGAGTTCTGGTAGCGTAGTGGTTACGAATCAGGCTGCGAACTGCAAGGTCAGCAGTACGAAACTACCAGCTGTTCTGCGGTAGAAAGATGAGGCTTTCTGCTCCCCATAAATCTTTATAGCCTTGGAAACCCTGCCCAGGGTCACTATGAGTCGGAACCGACTCTATGGCACATAACAGCAACAAATATATATATATAACATTTATTTAGTTTGATGTTTGATACTTTATCATTTAGAATTTTGCCCACTAAAATCCTTCAGAATTGCAAGTCAAGTCTTTGATTTGTTCTTCATTTCATTTCTTTCAGTGTGGGAAAAGCTGAGAATGGTCTGACCTTTTTGTTTTCTCATTCAGGTCTTTGCACATTTCACTATAATGTTTGACTTTCTCTTCTTAAGCTGCCCTTTGAAATGAGCTCTTTTATGTCCACATTTTTTCCACTTGATTTAGCATCTCTAGGCTAAAGGGCAAGTTTCAGAGTTTCTTTTGATATCCATTTTGGTGTTTCCCTTGTTTCTTATCTTCTTAATGACCTTTTGCTTTCTTCTAGTATGATGTTCTTTACATAGTTCCACAACTCTTCTTGACTTAGGTCATTTGTTGTTATTGTTAGTTGGCATTGAGTTGGTACTGACTCATAGAGATACTGTGCATAACAGAATGAAACATTGCCTAATCCCAGGCCAACACCATCATTGTTGCTATGTTTGAGCTCATTGATGCTGCCACCATGCCAACCCATCTCCTTGGTCCACATAATCGAAAGCCTTTGCGTAGTCAATAAAGCACATGTAAAATATTTCTTGTATTATATGTATTCAACCAAGATGGATCTGACGTCAGCAATGATATACCTTGTTCCACGTCCTCATCTGAAACTGACTTGAATTTCTGGAAGTTCTCTGTCAATGTATGGTTGTAGCCATTTATATATTACTTAGTAAAACTTTACTTCCATTAAATATCAATGATATAGCTCAAGGATTGCTGTGTTCCGTTGGGTTATCTTTCCTTAGAACAGAACAAATACTGATCTCTTCCAGGCAGTTGACCAAGTAATTGTCTTCCAAACTTATTGGAGTAGATGAGTGAGTGCCTCCAGTGCCACATCACTTTGTTGAAAGATTTCAATTTGTATTCCATCAATTCCTGATGTGTTTATCTTTGCCAATGATGTCAATTCACCTTGGACTTCTTCCTTCAGCATCATTGGTGACAGATCACATGATAACTCTTGAAATGGTTGAATGTTAGTGTCTAATGTATTAACTCTGATATTCAAATGATCTCTAATTCAATTAGGATTTATTCAATGTCAAATTTTGACTTTGTGGACTTGTTTCAATTTCCTTAAGCTTCAGCTTGAACTTTCATAGGAGCAAATGATGATCTGTTACACAGTCTACTGTACTGGTTTTGATTCATGAGATGAAGCTTTTCCACCCTCTCTTTTCACAAATGTCCATTTGATTTTTGGTGAATCCATTTGGTGAGGTCCATGTTTATAGTTGTATTTCATTTTCTTTAAAATGTGATGAGCAATAATGTAGTAATTCATCTTGCAAAATTCTATTATTCAATACTCTGCATATTTTATTTCACCAAGGCCATATTTTAGAACTACTTATGCTACCTCTTTATTTCCAGCCTTTGCTCTTGTTTTGTTGTTGTTGTTGTTAGGTGCCAGCAAGTCAGGACCAACTCATAGTGAATTTATGCACAGCAGAAAGAAACACTGCATAATCTAGGACCAATCTCAATATTGTTGCCACACTTGAGGCCATCGATGCTGCCACTTTGCCAATCTATCTCGCTAGGGGTCTTCCTCTTTTTCTCTGACCCCCCACCTTACCAAACATGATATCCTTCCCCAGCGACTGGTTCCTCCTGACAATATGTCTGAAGTATGAGAGACGAAGTTTGGCCATCCTGGCCTCCAAGGAGCACACTGGCTGCACTTCTTCCAACACAGATCTGTTGGTTCTTTTGGCAACCCATGGCACTTTCAATATTCTCCTCCAGCACCATAACTCAAAAGCATCAATTCTTCTATGGTCTTCTTTATTCACTGCCCAACTTTCACGTATATATGAGGTTATTGAAAATACCATGGATTGGGTCAGGCGCACCTTAGTCTTCATGCTGATATCTTTGCTCTTCAGCACTTTAAAAAGGTATCATGCTATTAGAGTTTGCTTTATAAATTTTGGAACTCTTTCACTGGGAGCATAAATTTTTATTATGGTTATGTCATCTTTTTCAATTGTCCTTTCAATCATGAGATAATGTCCATCTTTGTCTATTATGCTGGTTTTTACCTTAAAGTTTATTTTATCAGAGATTTGTATTGCCACTCCTGTTTGTTTTTTTTTTACAATTATCTTGGTATATTTTTTTCCATCCTTCGATTTTAATCTGTTTTGTCTCTGTATGTAAGATGTGTCTCTTACAAACAACATATTGAAGCTCTTGTTATTTTTTTTTTCAAATAAATTCTGCCATGCTCCATCTCTTTACTAGTTCATTTAATCCATTAATATTCAGTGTAATTATTGATAAGTATGGATTACTTACTGCCATTACATTTGTTTTTGTGATGTTGCGGCTTTCTTTGTTCTGCATATCTTTGTTGAGTTCATGCTTTTTGTAATCTTTCTTGTGATTT
>NW_006408932.1:1370939-1375215 GCF_000296735.1 Chrysochloris asiatica | reverse complement strand
GATGTTAGAAAAATTCTCTTCCAGAAGCTCCACAACTATCTCTTCTGTGGACTTGTGTGATTCTTCCTGTTCTGGAATGCTAATAATTCTTAAGTTATTCCTCTTCATGTTGTCCAATGTGAATCTTAGACCTCCTCAGATTTTTTTTATCCTTTTTCCTGCTTGCTCTTTTATCTTAGTAGTATTGAGAAATTTTTCCTCCATTTCACTAGTTCTGCCTTCTGTCTCTTCTATTCTACTCCTTTACCCTTTCATTGTATTGTCTATTTCTGGTATTCTATTATTAATCTTTTGAACCTCTTTCTATAGGCTTTGAATTGTTTCTAATGCTGTATCTATCTTATTTGATTTTTCTTGTAGCACTTTCCTACTTCCTTATTTTTCTCAACTCTACTGTAAAGTGTTTTGAAACATTTTATAATAATTTTTAATGAATTCCTTCTCAGGCATTTCCAAGGCCTGCCCTCCTTCCATTATGAAGTCTGGGTCTACCTCTAGGTCTTTTGCCTCAGACATTTTATCTTGTTTCTGGACATGTGGTGATATGGTCATCTCTTTTTGCTTTTGGGGCATGTTTAGTGTTTGACTGTGGCCTTAGTACTTAATTGAGTGTGTGTTTTGGTATTTTTAATGCTTTCTGATTGTCTCCAGTTCGTTGTAATCAGGAAGTGGGCTTCCCTTTTCAAACTTCTTATTGCTTAACTCAGAGTAATTTTCACAGGTTTTGTCTACCTCCTTCGTGTATGGCAGTTGGTATGGGTTCTTGCCTGGATTGTGGGTCTTTCTAGGGTGTGCTTGTATCTTAACTATATGGCAGCATAGGGAGTATAGGGAGAGAAATATCCCCCTATAGGTAAAAGAGGAAAACAATAACAACAACAAAACAGCAGCACTAAAAGAAAAACAAACAGTAACAGCAAAAAATCAAAGAAAAAAACAAAAACAAAAAACAGACCAACAAAACAGATTGCACATATATTCTATAATCGTGGAAACTGGAGAGGAGAGAGAAAGGAAAACAAGAAAATATAAAAAAGGAAAATGGAAAAAAAAATCTGTATCTTATTATGAATATGATTTTAATGTCCTCTTTGAGCCTTTTGCCTTCATGGCTGTCTGATAAATTTCAAGATGACACTGTTCATTGTTATGCTGTACTTCAGGATTTAATTTTAGCCCTGTTTTGTTTTTAAACTCTCTCCCTCTCCACACCCCTGTGTGGTCTTTTCCCTATTAATAACCAGTTCAGGGCTGGTTGCCTGCTTGTAAAGTAGTGACTACAAATTGGGCTGACAAGCCCAAAGCTAGCAGTTCAAAACCACCAACTGTTCCACTGGATTCCACTCACCTCTCACACGGATTCACAGTCCTGGAAATTCTGTGCAAGGTCACTATGAGCCTGAAGTGATTCCAAGACACTGAGCAAGCAAGAAGGCCAAGTCCCTCTAAATGCTGAGAGGATCTGTGGAAGAACAACTCCAGTGGTGGGGATTGGGGGTTTCCACTCACTCAGGAGCCCCCTCTAGTCACCAGAATTAATGTATGCAGACAGAGGTCAATGATCAGATTTAAAAAAAAAATCAGAAGAAAGTAAAACCAATCAGAAGAAAGCAAAACCAAACCTCTGCTCTGAGTTTCCTGCGATCATAAATTCCTGGCAGGTCTGCTTGCTCTTCCAATCGATCTTGCTGTTTGGTCTTCCCCAATTTGTCAGCTCTGGGCTGCTGAGCCCAGCAGATTCTAAAGTACAAGATTTCTTACTTCCACTACAAGTTCCCCTAGCTATAAACCTTCAGTCTTTTTAAATATTCCTTCCTATGTGGTTCAGAGTTTTGGAGCTCTCCCTTGAACCCACTTCGTCTGGTACTCTGTGTTATTGTTGATGGAGATCTTCATTGCACCTCTACCCTATCCACCATCAAGCCCCGCCTCTCCCCTCACTTTGATATGTTCATTTTGATGAAGCAAACCACACCATTCCTTTTCAATTTGTCATTCCCAACATAACATACCAAATGATTGTCCGATTCCAAATGGCCTATAACCATCTATTTAAGCTCATTAATGCCTAAGACATAGATCTTTATACATTCCATTTCAGTGTTGACAACTTTCAAATTTCCTAGATTCATACTTCATACAATCCATTTTCTGATTATTAATAGATATTTGCAGCTGTTTATCCTCATTTTGAGTTGTCCCATCATAAATGAAGACCACAAAACCTTTACTTCATTTGCCTCATCAAGGACAACTTTATTTTGGGGAGGTAGCTCTCTCCAGTTGTATTTTGAGTGCCTTCCAACCTGAGGTTCTTATCTTTAGGCACAATATCTGAAAATATTCTGGTGCTGTGTGATAGTGTTCCACTGTTATTCGTAAGGTTTTCACTTGCTAAGCATTCAAACTTACTCTGCTTCTCCTTTTTCCTGCTTTGTCTTTGTCTGGAAGCTCAACTGAAACCTGTCCACCATGAATACACCCTGCTAGTGTTTAAAGTACTGTTGGTAGAGTTTCCAGTTTTACAAAATCATGCAAGTTACTGCAGTAGGGCAAACTCACAGATGAGTTGCTATGGGATAGGATTAAACTATATCATACAGTTTCCATTTTTATATAAACGGATGGGCACATTATTCTCTCTCAGAGTAATTGGTAGACTTGAATGGATAGCCTTTCTGTTATTTGTTGTTTCTAATTCTATCAAGTCAATTATGATTAACAGCAACACTTTATAGGGTTTCTGAGGAGCACCTAGAGAGTTTGAACCTCTGACCTTGCCATTGAAATTAACTTGAGGTCCAGTGCTTATTCTACACCAGGAATTAAGAACTAACCATTGAGCCAACAAGTGTCTATTGCTGTTGTTGTTGCAAAGTACAATCGAGTTGGTTCTAATTTATAGCAACCCTGTAGAGGGTTTCTGAAGAGTGGCTAGTGTGTTTGAACCACCCACCTTGTAGCTAGTATCCCATTACTCATCTTACTGAGCCACACCAGTACTCCAATAGTCTCTGCATAATCTATTTCTATAAACCCTATACTTCAATATTTATTGCTATTTTCAAACCAAAGAAGAATATGTTTTACTGAAAACTGATAAGAAAGATTTATGAAAGATTTCAAAAGAATAAGAAGAATGATTAAATAATTATTGTTTGTTGTTAGGGGCCAGTGAGTCAGTTCTGATTTATAGCTACCTTATGTACATCAGAATTAGAGAAGTAAAGCAAGTCTGAGATAATGTGACCGAAAGAGATATCTGGGAAAGAAGAGCTAAAAATATTCGACTCATACTTTCCTGTTGAGTAATCCCACCTCTGGCAAATACTAACCTATTAACAAACACATATTGAACTTTCAGTTTGTTTTTTAGTTTGTAATTCTTAAATATAAATGAATAATCACGGGTTGCAAGACAATTGAAGAACTCTTAAATCAGGAAAGATGAAGTCAACTTTTAACTAAAGGGAAAATGTAAAAAATTAAAAACTTTTTGAAGGAAGTATATTCATGATACATTACATCCTTCAGAAGCTAAGAAAATACACAGCTGTAATAATATAAATATTGATAAGGATTTAAGTGAAAATTGTTACAAGAATTTGTTTTGTAAGTATTTGGTTATGAGGAATTTGGATATAGTTATGGTTTAACAGCAAAATTTTCATTTATCATTCTGGAAGTCAAGAGAAGAGGGTTTAAATTAGAATTACAAGTAACAATATTGTTTGCTGTTAAGTGTGGTTCACTCATAGCAGCCCTGTATGGGGTTTCTGAGGAGCAGCTGGTGAGTTTGATCTACTGACTTTGCAGTTCAAACCAAAAATGCTTATCCTGCAGCACCACACCAGAACTCCAAAGTAACTATAGGGCTAAAAATAAATATAACTGTGAAGCTGTATATTAAAATACACCTAAAGAAATTGAAAATATTTTCCTGTAGGAAGAATTCATGGACCGCCATATTTTGGAAATAATTCCACAGCTACTAAGTACAACCCAGAAATAATTCAAGAATTCAATTGGTGGGATTTAAAAAAAGTTAATCTATAGACCATTTGGAGTTCTTGTGTGACCCTGTGAGATAAAGCACTAGACCTTAAGGTTGGTTTGAACCACAAGGTTCATAGTTTAAACTCACTAACTGCTCCTTATAACCCTGTCCAGGGTTGCTATGAATCAGAATCAACTTGACAGTACTTAACAACAACAATAACAATAGACCATTTAGTGCTCTTTGACTAGATGTAGCTATTTATGAGTTTTAAAAATA
>NW_006408932.1:1368492-1370616 GCF_000296735.1 Chrysochloris asiatica | reverse complement strand
ACCAGGATTAGAAAATGAATATTTGTTTTCTTTATTCTCAAATGCCTTATGGATATGCAATTGTATAAATTTTGTGAATAATTTATGAGCTAGCTTGCATTTAGTCTCATAATATTAGACGTAGCTTTAAAAATAGTAAGCTGTTATAATTGTATTACCTAATGGTGATAATATAATTGTCCCAGCTTATTTCCGTTGCAAACACATTTTCATTTAAATTTAAGATTAAAAAGAAATGAATCTGTAACTACACAGGATCAATAAAAATATACAGAGAGAAAATATACACAGTGTTACAGATGTGTTCCAGTTTATGTTTCTTGAAAATAATTAACACTTTAGATAACTTATATCAACTTCTATATCTCTTTGTTGAAAACTAAAAGGGAATTACCACGGTATTAAAATATATGTCACAGTATGAACAAAAGTTGTCTTATAGAATTATCTATTTTAGCTTCTTCATACTTAATGGTTATTAAATAGAGACACAACCACTTGTCTGTCAGTTTTTTGTACTGTTATGGTTTGTGTGATGGTGTGATGCTTAAAGCTATGTGCAATATGTCACATACTAGCAGGGTCACCCATGGCACAAAGGTGCTAGAGGAAATTCAAGACTAAGGCAGACAAGGAAGAAGGACAGGTGGACAACTATTGAATGGTTAGACAATAAAAACTTTATGAATAGCAAAGGAACATTATTAGATATAGTGCAACAAGATGAGCCCCTCAGGTTGGAAGTACTGAAAATACAATTGGGAAAGAGCGGTCTCCTCAAAGTAGAGTTGATCATGATGACAGGTGGAGCAAAGCTTTGTAGAAATTCATTTGCTGATGTGTCAAAATTCAAAATGAGGAGTTCTTGTTCTTGTTAGGTGCAATCGAGTAGGTACTGGACTCATGGTGACCTTATGCACAGCAGAAAAAAACACTGCCAGATCCTAGGCCAACCAAACTATTGCCATGCTTGAGCCCAATGATGCTCCCACTTGGCCTATCCATCTTGCTGGAGGTATCCTTCTTTTTATCTGACCCTCCACCTTACCAAACACGGTATCCTTCTCCATCGACTGGTCCCTCTTGTTAATATGTCCAAAGTATGAGAGACGAAGATTGGCCATCCTGGTCTCAAAGGCACACTCTGGCTGAAAGTCTTCCAACACAGATCTGTTGGTTCTTATGGAAGCCCATGGCACTTTCAATATTTTTTTCCAACACCATCACTCAAAAGCATCAATTATTCTATGGTCTTTCTTATTCATTGTCCAGCTTTCACATGCATATGAAGTTATTAAAAATACCATGGCTTGGGTCAGGCACACCTTAGTTCTCAAGCTGACATCTTTATTCTTCAACATTTTAAACATGTATTGGGCAACAGATTTGCCTAATACAATATGTCATTTGATTTCTTGACTGCTGCTTCTTTGAGTGTTGATAGTTGATCCAAGAAGAATGAAGTCCTTGACAACTTCAATTTTTCCTCCATTGTTAAGAATGTTGCTTATAGGTCCAGTAGTGAGGACTTTTGTTTTCTTCACACTAAGATGCAATCCATATAGAAGGCTGTGCTCTTTGATCTTAACCAGCAATTATTTTAAGTCTTCTTCACTTTTCATCAAACAAGGTTGTATCATCTGCATATGGTAGACTGTTAATGAGTCTTCCTCCAAACCTGATGCCATGTTTTTCTTCATATAACCCAGCTTCTAGGATTATTTGCTCAACATACAGTTTGAATAAGTATAGTGAAAGCATACAACCCTGTCGCACACCTTTCTTAGTTTTAAACCATTCAATGTTCCCATGTTCTGTTCGAAAAACTGTTGTTTGATCCATGTGCATAGTCCTTATGAGAACAATTAAGTGTTCCAGAATACTCATATTTTGCAATGTTGTCCATAGTTTGCCATGATCCACACAATCGAAAGCCTTTGCATAGTCAATAAGGCACAGGTAAACATCTTTCTGATACTCTCTGTTTTCAGCCAAAATCCATCAAATATCAGCAATGGTATCCCTCATTCCATGACCTCTTCAGAATGACCTTGAACCTCTGGAAGTTCTCTGTCAATGTATGTGTTCAGACATTTTTGTATTACCTTTAGTAAAACTTTACTC
>NW_006408932.1:1362324-1366233 GCF_000296735.1 Chrysochloris asiatica | reverse complement strand
AACTGAAGAAAAAATTAAAACCTCAACTTTCTTTATTGAAAGATTCTCTGACAAATTAGTAAATGATGCAAAAAAGCATTAAGGGAAGATGGAAAGAATACACAGAGTCCCTGAAACAAAAGAAAATGGTTAATGTTCAACTGTTTCAAGAGGTAGCATATGATCAAGAGCCAATGATCCTGAAGGAGGAAGTCCAAGATGCATTGAAGGATTTGGCAAAGAACAAGGCACCTGGAATTGATGGGAAAAAAATTAAAATCCTTCAAGAAAGTGAGGTGGCACAGGAGGCACTCACTTATCTCTGCCAAGAACTTTGGAAGAAAACTATCTGGCTGACTGATTGGAAGAGATTTATACTTGGGCCCATTCTAAAGAGAGGTGACCCAACTGAATACGGAAATCATCAGACAATCTCTTTGATATCCCATATGAATAAAGTTTTACTAAGCGTAATACAGAAACTGCTGCAAACATACATTGACAAAGAACTTCTAGAAGTTCAAGACGGATTCAAAAGAAGCCATGGACCGATGGATATCATTGCTGTCATCCGATGGATCTTGGCTGAAAACAGAGAATATCAGAAAGATGTTTACCTGTGTTTTATTGACTATACATTGATTTTCAATTGTGTGGATCATGACAAGCTATGGACAACATTGTGAAGTATGAGTATTCTGTAACACCTAATTTTGCTCATGAGGAATCTGTACTTGGACAAAGAGGCAGTTGTTTGAATAGAACATGGGAACACTGAATGGTTTAAAATTAAGAAAGGTGTTAGAAAGGTTGTATTCTTTCACCATACTAATTCAACCTGTATGCTGAACAAATCATCCATGAAGTTGGGCTATATGAAAAAACGTGTGGCATCAGGATTGGAGGAAGACTCATTAACAACCTGTGACATGCAGATGATACAACCACGCTTGCTGAAAGTGAAGGAGACTTAAAACATTTATTGATAAAGATCAAAGATCACAGCCTTCAGTATGGATTACTTCTCAATGTATAGAAAACAAAAATCCTCACCACTGGACCAATAAACAACATTCTTATCAACGGAGAAAAGATTGAAGTTGTCAAGGACTTCATTCTTCTTGTATAAACTACCAACACTCACGAAAGCAGCAGGCAAGAAATCAAATGATGTATTGAATTATGAAAATGTGCTGTACAAGAAATTTTGAAAGTGTTGAAGAGCAAAGATGTCAGCTTTAGATGTATGGTGCGTCTGACCCAAGTCACGATATATTCAGTAACTTCATCTGTATGTGAAAGCTGGACAGTGGATAAGGAAGACAGTAGAAGAATTGATGCTTTTGAGTTTTGGTGTTGGAGAGAATATTGAAAGTGACATTAGCTGTAAAAAGAACCAATAGATCCGTTTTGGAAGAAGTGCAGCCACAGTGCTCCTTGGAGGCCAGGATAGCCAAAGTTTATTTCTCATACTTCGGACATGTTGTCAGGAATGACCAGTCTCTGGGGAAAGATTTCATGGTTGGTAAGGAGGAGGGTGAGAGAAAAAGAAGACGACCCCCAACGAGATGGATTGGCTAAGCGGCTGCATATATGGGCTCAAGGGTGGCAACAGTACTGAGGTTGCCCCAGGATCGGGCAGTGTTGAATTCTGCTGTGCATAGGGTAGTTATGAGTTGGTACTGACTCAATGGCAGCTAACAACAACAATAATGGCATGGTAATTCTGTTTAATATATTTAGCTGCTGCTAAACTCAGGAGGGGACAGTTGCTAGAGAAGAATATCATGCTTGGTAAGATGGAGGGTCGGAGAAAAAGAGGAAGACCCCCAACGAGATGGACTGGCAAGGTGGCAGCATTGATGGACTCAAAGTGTGGCAGCAATAGTGAAGTTGGCCCAGGATAGGACATTGTTTCGTTCTGCTGTGCATAGGATCGCTATTAGTCAATTCCGACTCGATAGCACCTGACAACAACAACAACAAATTCTTTTCAGGGGATGTTTCAATAGGTAGCATATGATCAAGGGCCAATGATACTAAAGGAAGAAGTCCAAGGTATATTTAAGGCATTGGCAAAGAACAAGGCAACCCTCTGGCCAACTGATTGGAAGAAATCCGTATTTGTGCCCATTCCAAAGAGAGGTGGCTGAATGGAATGCAGAAATCATCGGACCATATCAGAATTCCCTTGTCTCTACACAAGACATGATATTAGGATGATCACTTCTACTCCGTTAAAATGTGCCAATAAAAATATTTCTAGGCATTAATACATATCCCCTGGGAGCTAAAATTTCCTCTTATTTGAGAATCCTTGTTCTTGAGGAAAATGATTTTATGTGTTTCATTTTATTTTTTAAGATCAGGAAGTGATTTTTTTCATAACTGGAATATATGATTCCAATGCTGTTTTAGATACACTAATGTCTGACTTCTTATTACTTTTCTCATTTTTATTATATTAATTAATTTGAGTTATAGTCCTATATTTGTAAGCTTATATAAAATATTAGTGTTTTCTTGATTCGATGTGCATAGTGTCCATGACTCCTACATTACCTCTGTTTTCCTCCAAAATGATTTCTGTTATAAAACTTTAACTTTCATTGTTTTTAATCATTTAAAATTTTTACATAGAAAATCATAAAAATAAATTCAAAAGGCTTTAAAATCACCACTCATATGACTGCTATTGACATGATATATGGCAAGAGAAAATCAAACAGTACAGAAAAATAAATAAAAAAAGGGTAAAAGTCTCCATTTCTACAAAATTATATCTTTTCCCAAAAGAATCTGAACATTCTTGATTAGAAATTTAATACTGCACAAGCTGGACACATGACTGGACACATAGAGAGGCAAATTCAATTGAATTTCTGGTGCTTGAAAGAGAAAATTCATCACTGCGGCCAAATGCATGATCTTTCCTCACATCTCGTCAAATCCTCAAATCCTGTTACATTATTGTTTGTTTTATATTCTGGCTAAGATATCCATAACGACTTGCAGTGGGTGCAGGTATAGAGCAGAAGGATTTATGAATAAGCTCAGACAGTTTCCTCCTTGCTTAGTGTTCCTAAGGAGCACCATATGAAAGGATGTTCTGACTTTTTAATGACCATATGGTAGCACCAGTTTTATTTGTAAGTATAAAGACCTTACAAAAGGAAGACCTCTGGAAACTTTCTCTAGTTTTTTTCCAGATTCACTTGCTTTGGAGCAGGTTTATAGTTATAAAAGAACCTAAAGGGCAGATCATTTTGTTAATGTTCTTAGCTGCCATCAAGACAAACATGAATTGACGTATACAAAACAGATTGAAACATTGTCTGGTCTTGCACCACCCGTATAATTAATGTCATTTTTTAGTCCATCAATGTGGCTAGTACTCACTGATGCTTTACTTCATCAAAGATGATGTCATTCTTCTTCTTTTTTTTTTTTTTTATAAATGTTTTATTGTGAATTATGTGACAGTTTACATGGGAGAACATCAGCCTTACACTCATTCTATCATTTATCATTTCATTGCCATAGCTACAATCCCGTCCATGCATCATCACCCAACCAAAGGGTATACTCTGCAAGCCTGCTCCCCCCACCCCCACGCTCATCTGCACGCAGCCCCTTTCCCTCTCTGGATCTCAAGTCCCCGGCCACTCCATCTCTCCACGTCATCTCCTCTGCCTCCATCTCAGGCATCACTGCTTCTCTGGGTAGAGTCCTGCTCTCTGCTCTTCTCCATCAATGGTCTCAGGGTCCTCCGCTGCTAGACTGAAAAGTTAATCACTCCCCTCTTTACCATAAAATGTCCACTTTTACATTTCCAACCCTCACAGTCAGTCCTGATAACAATTATTCACTATTGCATCACAAGAGACCCATCTGCATTTCATTTCATCAGCCCTTCCTGGACAGGCTGGA
>NW_006408932.1:1359679-1361003 GCF_000296735.1 Chrysochloris asiatica | reverse complement strand
GCCCCTAACCCTACCCCTATATCCCAGCAACCAGCTAAAAATCCACTTTAGAGGATTAGTATGTGTTCTTTTTCTTACTCTTTTATAGTAGTGGTCCTATGCAGTATTTTTCCTTTTGTGACTGACTAATTTAACTCAACTTAATGTCCTTAAGGTTCATCCATGTTAGGTAGTGGCATGCAGCTTCCTTGTTATTTTTCAAGGTAACATAATACTCCATTGTGTATGTACCACAGCTTGTTTATCCATTCTTCAGTTGATGGGCATTTTGACTGTCTCCATCTTTTTGCTATTGTAAATAGTGCAGCTATGAACACTGGTGTGCATATATCTTCCCGTGTTGTGGCTCAGTTTTCTTGTGGGTAAATACCAAGTAGAGGAATTGCTGTATTATAAGGTATTTCTATTTTCAACCTTCTGAGGAAACGCCATATTGCTTTCCAGAGAGGTTGGACCATTTTGTAGTCCCACCAGCAATGCAGGAGTGTCCCAGTCTCTCCACATCCCCACCAACATTTATTGTCCTCAAGTTTTTTGATCTTTGCTGTTATTGCTGGTGTGAGATGATATCTCATTGTTGTTTTTTGCATCTCTCTAATGGCTAGTGATCGTGAACATTTCTTCATATGTTTGTTGACTTCCCGGATCTCCTCCCTGGTGAAGTGTCTGTTCATATCCTGTGCACATGTCTTAATTGGGCTATTTGTCTTATTTTTGTAGATGTGTAGTATTTTCCTATATATTTTAGAAATAAGTCTCGTATCCTTTATGTCATTGTAAGAGATTTTTTCCCAGTCTGTGGATGAAGTCTTTTGATGCACACAAGTTTTTAATTTTTAGTACGTCTCACTCATCTATTTTGTCTATTTTTGTTTGCGTACTATTCAAAATGTGTGGCAGTCTGTACATGCCATGAATTAGCACCCTCATGTTTGTTCCTATTTTTTCATTGATGATATTCATAATTTTGGGATTCACATTTAGATCTTTACTCCATGTTGAGTTCATTTTTATATCGGGTGTGAGGCAAAGGTCTTGTTTCAGTCTTTTACTTATCGCTTTCCAGTTCTGCCAGCACCATTTGTTAAAGAGACTGTCTCTACCCCATGCAATGTGCTTAGGTACTTTGTTGAAAATCATTTGGCTCTAAGTGGTTGGTTTAATATCTGGATTCTTAATTCTGTTCCATTGATCAGTGTCTCTTTCATTGTACTAGAACCAGGCTGTTTTGACCAGCATAGCCAAGTAGTAAAGTTTGACATCTGGGAGTGAGAGACCTCCTACCTTGTTATTCCTTTTAAGCAGTACTTTGCTTATCCTGGGT
>NW_006408932.1:1352158-1355252 GCF_000296735.1 Chrysochloris asiatica | reverse complement strand
AGGCATATCCAGAAACTGCACTTCCTTCTCTATAAAGCCTTTGTCTGTCTCCACCTCATTTGCATCTGCTGCTCTCTTCTGCTTTTGGACGTGTTTCAATAATGTTAGTTGTTACTTATTCAGCATGTTATTCTTATTGTATTATAATTATTATTAATATGATCAGAAGATAGACTTCCCTTATTGTTTGTAATGCGTAGTAGGTGTTGTTAGGTCTTGTCTCAGTGGTGGAGTATTCTGGTGTATGCTTATAGTTTGGCTATATGGCCACAATTGCTGCTTCTTCTTAGGTGAGGTAGGGAGGAAAATGTGTGATCAAGAGGACCAAAAGCAGAAGTAATATAAATGCATAGGCAGAAATCACCACTTTGGAGCAGAGATAAGCTTTGGTCAACTTTTCTTTGCTACACCAGCAGGGTGTGTGCAAATAGATGCCTCCAGCAGGGGTGGGGGTGACCCCTCTTTCAGGCCTCTCCTCTAGCCACTGCCATATAGGTGGGCAGATATACATTTGGGATTTTATGCCAGAAAGATCAACTGTTATTTTTGTCTATAATTATCAGTTTTCTGCCTGTGCTCAGTGCCAGTCTTTGGATGGTTGAGACCTATTCTGTTGGATTTTTATAGATTGTCTTGAGTTTGTCCTGCCCAGAGAACTCAGGCAGCCACCCAGCAGCGGGTTGCCAAATTGCTAGCTGGGGATTTTATTCTGTTCCCTGGGAGAAAGGTTGCATGTCCTGACAGAACAATAGGTGGAAGATCCACGCTGCTATCTGGGAGTATGGCAGGATGGCTTCAGATTTGTGGCTGTGGCGGCAGTGGCAAATGATGTCAAAAGTCGCCTCCCCTCTCCCTCTCTCTGTGCCATGGGTAAACTGTCCGCTTAATATCCCCGCTGAGATCTTATGGTGGGGCAGGGAGACGCTGGGGGACTCGTGTCATCTTTTGAGGCTTTGCTTTCTGCTGGATTTTCTTTTCTTTTCTGCTGGATTTCCTTTCTGCTGGAAATTCTGCTTTCTTAACAGGCTGGCTTTAGCCCGGCCCTCTAAGCTCAGCAGGTGTGGGGGCAGTTGCTGGAGCTCCCACCGGGCCACGGGTGAAAGTTTTAAGATGACAGTAATTCCTCAGTAGTGTGATTTTTCAAAAATGCGAGTTTGGGAGATTGAAGCACTAGGTTTGAAGACTGTGGGTTTGCTATATGAACGTTTCCTTGGTGATATCCCCCTCCCTTCTCACCAGGGCTTTTCCTACCTGACTCCCTTGGCTGTAGCCCGGAACCAGAACCAGATGATGTCCTTCTTAAGCAATTAATTCCTCCTGATCACAGCTTTAAAGCAAGTAAGTTGGACAATGACTTGTTGTTATTAAAAAGTTTTCAATGAATAATTTTTAGAAGTAGATTAGCATTTTCTTCCTACTCTGTCAAAGTCTGGAAGCTCCACTACAACCCAAACACCATGAGTTACCTTGATGGTATTTAAAACATTGTTGGTATAGGTTTCAACATACAAGCCACACAAGTATGAAACACTGACACATAGACAATAAGTCCCAAATACATTGTACAAATAGGAACCATTTTCATTAAAATAATTAGTTGTAATTTTAAATGTTCCAAACTTGTTTTAGTATTTATTGTAATCTTTTAAGGGACTTTTAAGATCTTCAAATTATCCTGAGATACCACCAAATTATCCAAGTAGTTTTGGATCTGCAAGAACCCCGTAGCAGAGTAACAGAGATATCTATATTGCATATTGAGCCAGCTAGTAGAATTGATACATTCTGGCCTTAATTCAAATATGTATGGCTTGTTTGTTTTATTTTCGTTGTAGAAAAAGCAAAAACAATAAGAAAAAATATTCATATGTTTCATGTTAAGTGTCATCAAGTTGGTACCGACCCATAGTGACCTTATGCACAGCAGAACAAAACACTGCCTGATCCTTGGCTAACCTCACTATTGTTGCCACAGTTGAGTCCATTAATGCTGCCACTTGGCCAATATCTGTCAAATTGTTCTTTACTATTGTTGTTGTTAGGTGTTATTGTGTTGGTACAGACTCATGATGACCTTATGTACAACAAAATGAAACACTGCCTAGTACTGTGACAACATCACAATCTTTGCTATGTTTGATCATATTGTTGCTACCACTATGCCAATCAATTTCAATAGATGTCTTCCTCATTTTCTCCAACGCTCCACTTTAAAAAACATTATATTCTTCTCATGCCCGAAGTATAAGAGATGTAAGGCTTTCCTGGCTGCCAAGAGACATTCTGGTTCTTCCATAATAGTTTGGTTTGTTCTTTTGGTAGTCCATGATATTTTAATATTCTCCTCCAACACTATAACCCAGATGTATCAGTTCTTCCATGATCTTCTATGATATTATTTCTCCCTTATTCACATACATATAAGGTTAGTGATATGGCTTGGGTCTAGCACACCTTAGTCCTCAAACTGACATTTTTTTTCTCTTAAACACTTTAAAGAGGACTTGTGCAGTAAATTTACCCAATGCAATATGTTGTTGTTAGATTTTGTGACTGCTGATTTCATGAGTGTTGATGGTTGAGCCTAGCAAAATGAGGTCTTTGACAAACTAAATATTTTCTCCATTTGTATAGATGACATTTATTGATCCAGTGGTGAGGATTTTGTTTTCTTTGAATTGATGTGCAACTCATATCAAAGACTGCAGTTGTTGATCTTAATCATTAAACATTTTTAAGTCATCTTCACTTTCAGCAAGCAAGGTTGTATCATCTGCATATCACAAACTGTTAATGAGTCTTCCTCCAATCCTGATGGCATGTTTTTCTTCATATAATCCCACTATTTGGATTATTTGTTCAGCATACAAACTAAGTATGGTGAATGAATACAACCCTGAGGCACACCTGTCCTAATTTGAAACCACTTGGTGTTTCCTTGCTCTGTTCAAAAAACTTACTCTTGGTCTATGAAGTGGTTCTTCATGAGCACAGTTATGTATTCCAAAATTATCATGCTCTGCAATGTTATCCATAGTTTGTTATGATGCCCAAAATGAAAGCATTAGCTCTGGTAGTGTAGTAGTTACAAGTC
>NW_006408932.1:1349691-1351933 GCF_000296735.1 Chrysochloris asiatica | reverse complement strand
AAGTTCTTTGTCAATGTATGTTTGCAGCTGTTTTTTTATTGACAGCTTTGCTGGGTAGATGATTTGTGTTTGACAGTTTTTTGTTTTTTTTTTTAATTTCAGGCTTTTATATATGTCTCTCCATTTCCCTCTTGCCTGCCTTGTTTCTGCTGAGAGATCAGAGTTTAATCTTATTTGCTTGCCTTTGTATGCAACATTTCTCATTTCCATACTTTCTTTCAGAATTCTCTCCTTGTCTTTTATTTTGGAGTGCTTGATTATTGTATGACTTGGTAATTTTCTTTTGGTTTCTATCTTTCCTGGGGTTCGTAGAGCTTTTTAAATGGTTATCTTTTCATTTTACAGGATGTAAGGGAAATTTTTTTCCAGAAGCTCTTCCATTATCTCCTTTGTGTGATTCCTCCTGTTCTGCAATGCCAAAATTCTTTTGGTATTCCTCTTCATATTGTCCAACATGAATCTTAGAGTTTCTTCAGATATTTTTATCATTTTTCCTGCTTCCTTTTCTGTCTTAACAGTATTGAGAGTTTTGTCTTCCATCTTGTTAGTTCTGGCTTACATCTCTTCAATTCTACTCTTTTGCCCTTTTAATTTATTGTAAATTTCTGATAATCTATTATTAATCATTTGGATCTCTTTTTGCAGGTTTTGTTTTGTATACAACGCTGTAGCTATCTTATTTAATTGTTCCTGTAGCACTTTCCTAACTTATTCCTTATTTTTCTCAAACACTCTGTGAAGTGTTAAGACACATTGCATTATCATTTTTCTGAATTCCTTCCCAAGTGTTTCCAAAACCTGCCTTCCTTCCAACGTGAAGTCTAAGTCTATTTCCTGCTTATGTGTCTCAGTCATTTTACCTTGTTTCTGGACATGTGTTGATATGATCATCTCTTTTTTGGGCTTCTTCACCTGTGACCTTAATAATTAGATGAATGTTTGTTGATGTTTTACTTTGCTTTCTGATTGCCTCCAAGTAGATGCTATCAGGAGATGAGCTCTCCTTTTTATTCTTCTTATTACTTGACTCAGAGTAACTATCACAGATGTTGGCTGCCTACTTGGTGCATGGCAGCTGGTATTGGTTCTTGCCTGGGAGGTGAGATTTTATAGGGTGTGATTGTAGCTTGACAATATGATTGCCATTGCTGTATCTTCTTTGCTACTGTAGGGAGACATAGAGCCCCCTAAAGGTAAAAAGGACCAAAAGCCAAAACAGCAACAATAAAAAAGACAGATTAAACACTTTAGTCTATAATCACAGAAAAGAGAAAAGAGGGGGAAAAAAAATTCTGTAGCCAAATATGTGTATGACTTTAATGTCCCTGTTTCAGCTTCCTGCCTTCGAGGCCACCTGAGAAAATTCAAGATGTCACTGTTGGTCATTATGATGTAACCCAAGATTTAATTTCAACCTGCTTCCTTTTTAATATGTCTCTCTCCTGCTCCACAACCACCGTTCAGGCCTTTTTCCTAGTGATTAACAGACCAGGGCTGGCTGTGGCTGGAATTTTTCCCTTTAAATTCTGCTAAGCATATCTGTGCACATGCATAGTAGGACCCTCCAGGGGTTGGGAGTTATCCTCTTACTGAGACACCCCCTATAGTCACCAGGATGGAGGTGAACAGACAACGAGAGAACAATGAACAGAGACAAAAAAAGGAAGCGAGAGAGAGAAAATTCCACATCTTTATCTTTATCTCCGAGGATGTTCTGATCCTTCACCCACTCCATCTAACCCCAGATGGCTGCTTCAGATACTGCTGAAGACGGCGGATCAGAAAGCATCAGATTTCTTGGTTCCACTTCAAATTCCACTTTCTGTAAGCTTTCAGACTTTCTAAGTATTCCTTTGTATGTAATTCAGAGCTCTGAGACCATCCCCTGGATCTGCTTCCTCTGGTATTCTGTGCCACCACTGGCAGAGATCTTCACTCTTAATGACAATTTGCTTTCTTCCAAGAACATTGATGCATTGTTCCAAGAACAATGATGTTCTTGGTGTCATCCCATAACTCTTCTGAACTTTGGGATTTAGTGTCAATGCATCAAGTCTGTTCTTCAGATAATCTCTAAATTCAAGTGGTATATGTTAAAGGTCATACTTTGGCACTTGTGGACTTGTTTCAATTTCCTTCATCTTCAGCCTGAACTTGTATATGAACAATTGATGGTCTATTCCACAGCCTGTCCCTGGTCTTGTTTTGGCTGATGATATGGAGCTTTCCCTCTTTTCTGTTT
>NW_006408932.1:1347934-1348631 GCF_000296735.1 Chrysochloris asiatica | reverse complement strand
ATTTAGTCACCTCTCTTTGGAATGGGCACAGATATGGATCTCTTCCAATCAGTAGACTAGGTATCTGTCTTCCAAATTTATTTGCATAAATGAATGAGTGCTTTCAGTGCTGCTTCCATTTTTTGGAAGATTTAAATTTGTAGTCTATCATTCCTTGAGCCTTGTTCTTTACCAATGCCTTGGTTAAACCTTGGACGTCTTCCCTCAATATCATTAGTTCTTGATCATATGTTATCTATTGAAAGGTTGAACATTAAATATTTCCTTTTAGTGCAGGTATTCTGTGTATTCCTTCAATCTTTTTTTGATGTTTTTTGCATAATTCAATGTTTTGCCCATATAAACCTTCACTACTGCACTTTGAGACTTGAATGTTTTCCTCAGCTCTTTAAGCTTGAGAAATGTTGATCATGTTCTTCCCTTATGGTTTTCTAACTCTAGATGTTTGCATATTTCATTATAATACTTGGCTTTGTCTTATGGAGCTGGTCTTTGAAAAGTTCTGTTAAGCTCTTTTACCCTCTTATTTCTTCAATTTCCATCTTCTATTTCCATCTTTCTTGTCTTTTAATGACCTTTTGTTTTCCTCATCTATGATATTTTGATGTCATCCTCAACTCATCTAGTTTTCTTTAGTGAGTGTCTAATGCATCAAATCTGTCCTTGAGATAGTCTCTAAATTTAGGTGGAATATGTT
>NW_006408932.1:1343280-1347534 GCF_000296735.1 Chrysochloris asiatica | reverse complement strand
GACCCAGTATAGGGTTTCCGAGGAGTGGTTAGTGAGCTTGAACTGCCGACCATGGGATTCAAATGACCTTGTAGTCCAGTACATTAATGCACAGCACCACACAAGAAGTTGATAGAACTTTTGAATTTCATTATCACAGACTTTAGTGATTGGAGTGTAAATTTGAATACCAGTGATATTAACTAGTCTTCATGGTATTCTTATGATTATTTTTCTTTGTGTTCCATGATAGACCTAGAAAAGGTCTTTGTGATGATGAAAGAGATGGCATTCCATTTAATTTGACATTCTAGGCAAAGTAATCCATATGTTTGTCAGATTCAAAATAGCCAATACCTATCCATTTCAGCTTAGTAATGACTTGGATATCGGTATTGGTACATTATATATTATTTTTGAAAACTTCCCATTTTCCTAGATTCCTACCTATTACATTCTATATTCTGGCATTTAATGGATCTTTACAGCTATTTTTCTGTTTTTGAATTGTGCCTCAACAACAACTGCAGATCTTGAGAGCTTTACTCAATTCGTGTCATCATAGTCAACTCTACCTTGAGGACATTACTCTTCTTAATTCATTAATTTGAATGCCTTCCAATTTGAGGGGCTCACTTTCCAGGACTATATCTGACAATGTTCTGGTGATATCCACCATGTTTAAATAACCAATCCCCTGGCATTATTTGACAGTGCTTCACTGCTGTTTATAGTTTTTTGGTGGCTGAACATTCAGAAGTATATTGCCTCTCTTTCTGCCGAGGATGTCTTAGTTTGGAGGCTCGTGTGAAACCTGTACACCTTTGACAACACTGCTGTTATTTAAAGTATTGATGGCTTAGCTTTTAGTAACACAGAAGTCATCACATTATGACAAACTCACAGAGGACTGGCGGTACAATTGTGTTAATGCATGTTTATTAACAAACTTTCTTGCTGAAAATGAAGAGCACTTAAAATACTTACTGATGAAGATCGAAGACCACAGCCATCAGTCCTCACTACTGGAACAATAAACAACATCCATATAAATTGAGAAAAGATTGAAGTTGTCAAAGACTTCATTTTACTCATATCAACCATAAACATTCATGAAAGCAGCAGTCAAGAAATCAAATGACTTATTGCATTGGGCAAATCTGTTACAAAAGACCTCTTTAAAGTGTTGAAGAGTAAAGATGTCAGTTTGAGTACTAAGGTGGACCTGATCCATACCATGGTATTTTCAGTGACCTCATATGCATGTGCAAGTTGGACAGTGAATAACAAAGATTGTAAGAGGATTGATGTATTTTAGCTATGGTGTTAGAGAATACTGAAAGTAGCATGGACTCCCAAGTGGACAAGCAGATCTGTTTTGAAAGAAGTTTAACTAGAATGCTCCTTGGAAGACAGGATGGCCAGACTTGGTCTTTGATATTTCAGTCATATTATCAGGAGGGACCAGTCACTAGAGAAGGATATCATGTTTGATAAAGTGGAGGGTTGGAGAAAAAGAGGAAGACCCCCAACAAAATGGATTGGCATAGTGGTAATAGCGTTGGGCTCAGACATAGCAACCATTTTGAGGGTGGTCCAGGACTGAGCACTGTTTTGTCCTATTGTGCATAGGGTCGCTATGAATAGATACTGGCACCTACCACCAACAACAACTTTTATATTTTATTTCTGCAGAGAATAGGTATATAATCACTATAATAGAATATTCCTTATTTAGATCAGAAAGCCCATATAAACGGAAAGTCTTACAGTATCATTTTCACCCATGAGAGAACAGTCAGTATACAACATTCAAGATGCTGATATTTTTCTCACAAATGAATCAGTCAAACATTTATAGAAATAAAGAGACTTCAATGAATTTTTTGTTTTAATAATTGATAATACACATGATATGCTCCTTAATTCCATGGTTTTTGGAATTTTTCTCGTTGTGCTAAGGAATTTTCTAAAGACTATGTGGCATCACATTTAAATAGGCTCAACAGTTACTCTTGATTTCATGAACCATTCCAGAACAGCGACAAAAACGTTTAGATTTCATTTGTTGTTGTTTTTAGATGCCATTGAGTAGGTTCTGACACATATACATCCTATGCACAACAGGAAAAAACACTGTTCATTTCTGAACCATTCTCACAATTATTGTTATTCTTGAGCCCATTGCTGCTGCCTGTATGCCAGTCCATCTCAGTGGACTCTTCCTCTTTTTCACTTAGCCTTCACTTTACCAATCATGATGTCCTTCTCCAGGCACTGGCCCTCCTAATAATGTGACCAAAGTATAAAAGATGAAGTCTGACCAACCTGACTCTTAAGCAGCATTCTGGTTGTACTTTTTACAACACAGATTTTTTTCTTCTGGCAGTCCATTCTTCTCCCATACCATACCACAAATTCACCACTTCTTCTGTGGTCATCCTTATTCACAGTCCAACTGTCAAGTACAGGTGAGGCTATTAAAAATACCAAGGCTTGGTTCAGGTGCACCTTAGTCCTCAAACTAACATCTTTGCTTTTGAAAACTTTACGGATTCCTCATGTAGCACATTTGTCCAAGCAACACGTTATTTGATATTTTGAGTGTTGTTTTCATGAGTGTTGATTGTGTATCCAAGCAACATGAAGTCTTTGACAGCTTTAAGCTTTCTCCTATTGATGCTATTGCTATTTACTGGTCTACTGAGGTGTTATTGGTTTTTTTTTGGCTTTTTTTTACATCGATGTGAAATCCATATTGAAGGTTATGGTCTTTGATCTTCATCAGTAGATGAGGACTTTAAGTCCTCTTTGCCCTCAACAAGCAAGAGTGTCTTGTATTATCTACCTATTGAAGGTTGCTTATGAGTCTTTCTCCTATCCTGATGCCATGTTCTTCTTCATATAATCTGACTTCTTGCTTATTATTTGCTCAGTACACAAATTGAAAAAGTATGGTCAAAGAATATAGCCTTGGCACACATCTTTCCTGACTTCAAGCCATACTGTATTTCCTTGTTCTGTTCGAATGACTCCTTCTTTTGTCTATGTACAGGTTCCTCATGAACACAATTATCTAGAATATCCATTTTTTACAATATTATCCATAGTTTGTCGTGATTCACACAGCCTAAAGCCTTTGCATTGAATAAAGCACAAGTAAACATATTTCTGATATATTCTGCTCTAAGCCAAAATTCAACTAACGTCATCATCAATGATATCCCTAGTTCCATGTCCTCTTTTGCATTTGGTGTTAAATTCTGACAGTTCTCTGTCGATGTACTTTTGCAGCCATTTTTTAATTAATGTAAGAAAATTTTACTTGCATGTTTTATTAATGATTTTGCTTGATGATTTATTCATTCATTTGGCACAAATATGGATCTTTTCTAATCAGTGGGTCAGGTATCGGTTTTCCAAATTTCTTTGCATAAATTAGTGAATGCCTACAGTGTTTCATCAGTTTGTTGAAAGATTCCAAATTGTATTCAATTAATTTCTGGAGCTTTTTTGTCTTTTGCCAATATTTTTGTGGTAGCTATAACTTCTTACTTTAATACCATTTGATCCTGATCATATGTTATCTCTTGAATTGGTTCAACATTGGCCATTTTTTGGCTTAGTGACTCTCCGTATGTCTTCCATCCTCTTTTCATGTCTTTCAATATTTTGCTCATAAAATCCTTCAATATTGCAAGTTGAGGTGAGTTTTATTTTTCCTTTTTCTTTTTTTTCCCCCAGTTCTTTCAGCTTGAGAGATTCTTAGCTTCTTCTCCTTTGGTTTTCATTTCATTATAATACATGACTTTGTTTTCAAAGGTGCCTTTGGAAATTTTCTGTTCAACTCTTTTCTTCCTCATCTTACATTTATTTACTTTAACATCTCTAAACTAGAGAGCATGACTCACAGTGTTTTCTGAAATCCATTTTGTTTTTTCCTTCTTTCTTGTCTTTTTAATGACTTTTTGCTATCTTCCTGTATGATGCTATTGATGTCATGTCAAAACTATTCCTGTCTTCAGTCATTAATATCAAATAAACCAAATCTGTTCTTGAGATGGTCGCCAAACACAAGTGGTATATGTTCAAGATCATATCTTTTGCTCTTGTGGCCTTGTTTTAATTTTCTTCATCTTCAGTCTGAACTTGCAAATGAGCAATTTATGGTCTATTGCACAGTCATCCTCTGACTTTGGGCTGATGATATTGAATTTTTCCACAGTCTTTTCCCATGTTGTTGTTGTTGTTGTTATGTGCCGTGGAGTCGGTTCC
>NW_006408932.1:1333238-1342945 GCF_000296735.1 Chrysochloris asiatica | reverse complement strand
ATAAATAATTAAGCTGTGCAAATACAGATTATCTCATATATGAAACCATATTTTAAAAATTCAGTAAACTGAATCTGTTTTGTTTTGATTTCTTTCAAGTTCTGGTGGTATAGATGGTACATTTCTCTCAGATGTATTTAAACTCATCCTTAATTTTTAAGTACAAAATTAATATTTATGCAACTTTTTTGTGTATTTGAATGTCTTCTCTTTTTTAATTTATTCTAGTCTTTATTAACTCCAGGGATGTGTTAGAATTTGAATCTAGTTATTGACATAGAGTCTATGAGAGATGGAACATAAAGAGTATATTAACTTACTATTTTAAGGAATTATCTTCATAAGAGAATACTCACTTGCAAAAGGAAAGAAGAATGTGGTATGATTAGGGTCACTAGCTTCTTGGTAAAATATGGAAGAGTCCTTATGTGTTGAAAAGATATTTGATGAAAATAACAGCATTTTTTTTTTTTTCATCAGAAAAACATGATATTGTTTTGGAGACGCTGAATTTCTCAACAGTGCATCCATATGTACAAAAGTAGAGACTTTCACTGGTGGCATAGTGCTTAAAGTGCTCAACTACTAGTTGATTGGTTGGTGGTTTATATCTACCAGCCCACTTTGAGATAAAGATTGGAAACTGTAGGAACTCTATAATGTGGTCCTGTCTTGTTCTCTCTGGTTGCCAAGAGTTGGAATCAACTCAACAGTTACAAGATTTTTTTTGGTTTAGAGAGATGTTAAACTGAAAATACGGACTTAGACTTGGCCATAGACCCTTTGAATAGCATTTGTATTTTAAGTTAGACGATACAGATTTTGCACAGGACAGTTCCTGGAATAGAATTGTTATTTAGGGAAAGTAATTTGACAGAGTGTGTAGGTTGGATTAGAAAAGTGAGAGAATGGAGACAGGAGCACCAATTAAGTAACTGAAACAATAGTCCCAGTGAGAGATAATGAGATTTTAACTAAAATAATTGCCAAAAGAGTGGATAAGGATGGGAATATAGCACCTATTTCTGGTCTCTTGACTCTATAAAGGTACGGTGGAATTTTTAGGCATCTTACCTCTGAAATCTGTATTATTCTACTTAATATAGTATGTTTACCATAATGCTCTATTTAAACTTAACATGGGAATAAGAATTGAATATGTGACTAAGAGGTTTGCCTAGGGAAACTTATTGCAGAAATCAATGTGAGAGAAGACAGGTGTCATAGAAGCCTGCAGATTAGGTAAAAACAGATTTACAAAGAGCCTATCAAACTTATGGGAATATCAGAATCACATGGAAATTTTTATTAGTGAAACTCTGTATGCCTGAATTTCACCCTAGAAATTAAGATTGAGCAATTCTGAAGTGGTGCCATGACATATTCATATCTCTAAAGATCGATGTATGATTTGTATGCACAGTCAAAACTTCATTAATCTATGAATGAGGATCTGCTAATGGGGAAGACTCCCAAAGGAGGCCTGTGTGTCGATCTGTTTTTCAAATGATGATCTTCCTCTGCAGCTTTAGAACATTTTTATGTGTGCTTCTATTCCATTAGGTGTACTTTTCTTCTCCTGGCTCTGACTATAGCTTGAAATTCTGTACTTGCATTTCCATGTTCATCTTGATAACCCAGTTCTGAACTCCCAAAATGATCATTTTAGCTTTATTGCTGAAAGTCTATTTTATCCATGCTCCCGCCCACTGTTATCAGAAGACCAGGTGCTGACTTCTTTTCCTTAAGAAAGTGTCAATACGGTTGACACTGACAACTACCTCAAGTATGGTTAGTTTATAAATAGAAATATTCACTAGGAATTTTACTAGCCTGGTGTGGTGCTGTAGGATAAGTACTAGACAGCTAACTGACTCACCAGCCACTTCTGGAAACCATATACAGGGTAACTATGATTCAGAACTGACTACAGGGTACTTATCATAAACAACAAATTATATTAACAACTAAATTGACAATGTTTAACCTAATGACTTTTCAAATTTGCTTGATATCTTTATTTGTTTTGGGTGTGAAAATATATACTTCCCCAACAGAGAAAAACACATACTCATATATGCACACACACATAGAGCTGCTAAATTTGACTCTATATAATGAATTCACTTCACATGGGCTAGCAGTATCTTTCTCAAGAATAGTTTATGTACCTTTTGACTCACCATTAATCTCACCATGATAATTTGCAGAAGAACTATTTTACTGGAAGGAATGCAGTGAAAGTAAATTTTACTTTTTATCTTTATTGTGATAAATTAACTTAACTCACTATCTGATTTTTTTTTTTTTTTCTTCCAGCTTGATCTTGGAAAAACTATTACTTTAATGTGGGAGTTGTTTAACAATGTACATAAGCTGACTCTCTTAAATTGATTTGTTTTCTTTGGCTAAAAAGATATTCAATGGTATTTAAAATAGAAAATAAATTAGGTATAACACCAATCTGTAACTTAACACAAAACGTATCATCTCATATTACCTTGTTCAAGATGCATGCATGTTTTAGTCTCATTTGTAATTGAACTTGGACTGTAGACACCTGATATAAATCTAGATTGATACATGGATCACAAAAAAAATCCAGTTATTTAAAATGGTGAAAATTTTAAGAAGCATGTCTTTAGTTTGTACAACAGAATTTTCCTAGTACTTTAGTTCTAGTTTCATTTTGCACGATTTATTTTTAAATACATCTCTTTCTTTTTTAATTTTAGTGAAAGTGGCAAGGGGAAACCACAAGGCTTCTGTAAGATCTTGTTTAGAAAGCTCATCAGCCATCTATCCAAATTAATCACTTACAAATTCTACTTTCTACCAAACATTTGAACATAATTCAGACAATTCCTTTATCTTTGCATTGAAAACATCATCTTTTCTCCACTATCCAATCTCATGTTTAGAATTTTCTTTTAAAACATCACCAGAACACATATGATGTCCACACTTTAAAAACTTTTGTTGCTGACACCCTATGTATTTTCTAAGATACTAAAACTTGCTCTAAGTTTCTCGTTACTTCCTCCTAAACCCTTGTCAGATCTACTTTGACATCCCTAATTCTACTAGCAGTCTTTTTATGGCAATTTAGGCTTTTACTCTTGCTAAATGCCATTGTGTTAGTTCCAACTCATAGAGACTCTGTGTAGAGATTCTGAGGTGTAAATGTTTGCAGGAGGAGAAAGTCTCATCCTTCTCTGGCAGAGTGGCTGGTGGGCTCAAACTACTGAATTCTTATCCTGAAGAGCCACCTTGTACCCCATCACAGTTTATAAAACTAGAAGTCCAAATTCACACTGCCTGTTCTTAGAGAAACTTTCTCTCTTTATTGGCTCTGAAAAATGGGTCTTACCTTCTTTCAGTGTCTGTAGGTTCAACATTCCTTAGACATCTTTATGTGTGTTAGCATCAATCTTTTCTTGTACTTTGGAGATTCACAGTGAAGTTCTAAAGGTTAGCACAGTTTGAAAGGGTACACTGCACTCCTGACTCTTCTTTCTCGATGATGTTGATGATGGTAAGTGCTGTAGAGTCAGTTCCAACTCATAGTGACCCTATATAGGAGTTCTGAGGAGTGACTAGTGGGTTTTAAGCACCAATATTGCAATTAGCAGTCCAGTGCTTATCTAACAGCACTCATAATAACCCTGTATGGGATTTTTGGAAGAGGAGCTAGTGAGTTTGAACCACCAACTTGTGGATAGCAGTCAAGAAGCACTTGCTGTTCCTAAGTGTCATCAAGTGGGTTCAGACTCATAGCAACCCTGTGTATGGTTTCTGAGGGGAAGATGGTGAGTTTGTGAACTACCAACCTTGTGATTCAAAATCCAGTTGATACTACAACACCACACTAGGAGTCTGGCTGCACTTACCCTACCTTAAAACTTTTCCAGTGTCTGATCATTATTCAATTCAGTAACTACTTCCACATTTCCAGTATCATTTAGAGCAGCAACAACTCTTCTGCTATAAAATTCTGTCTTTGTTTTCTAGTGCTGCTATAACAGAATGCCACCAATGGGTGACTAATAATGACCTTACATACCAAAGAACAAAACACTTTCCGGTCTTACACCAGCTTCATAGTCATTGCTATGCTTGAGACATTTGCTACTGTCACTGTGTTAATCCACCTCATTGGGACTCTTCCTCTTCTTTGCTGACCTTCCATTTTACCAACAATGCTGTCCTTCTTCAGAGATTGTTCCATCCTAATAATATGTCCAAAGTATGAGAGACAAATTCTGGTCAGCCTGGATTATAAAGAGCATTCTGGCTGTACTTCTTCCAACACAGATTGGTTTGTTCTTCTGGCAGTAGTTGATAGTTTTAATATTCTGAACCAACACCATAACTCAAATGCATTTTTCTATGGTCTTCTTTATTCATTGTCCGACTTTCACATGCATATGAGGTTACTGAATAACATGGCTTAGATTAAGTGCACCTTAGTCCTCAAACTGACATCTTTGTTCTTCAACACTATTTTTTTTTTTTAAGTTATTGTTGTGAATTGAATGATAGTTTACATGGGAGAACATTGGTTTTACATTTATCCTATGGTATTTTGTTTCATTGCAATAATTACAATGCCCTCCGTGCATCATCATTCAACACTATTTGCTTCCATTCCCTCTGTTATTGTTTTTTTAGTTGTACATAAAAAGACTCAGGAATATATAATCATTTAAACAACCAAAGAGCACATTCTGAAACCTGCCTCCTGGTCACCAGCACACAATCTTTCTCTTTCGTAGATTCCTCAGCTGCTCTAACTCTCCATGTAATTACCTCTACCTCCATCTCTGGTGTCGCTGCTTCTCTGCCTAGGGTCCCAAATTCCGCTTGTACTCTTCTCCCTGGATGGCCCTAGGGTCCTCTGTTCCTGGAATGTAAGGTTAGCTACTCCCACCTTTATGTTACAAAACTTCTACCTTTACAGTTGTGACAATCGCAGTTAGTCATGATAACAATTATTCACAATTAAACCATAAGAATCTTATCCCCATCTCCTTTCAGCAGACCCATCTAGACAAGATGAAAACTATCCAGTGGGGATTCTATCTTCTTCTGCACATTCTGAAATTAAACTCCCTTTGAAAACTTATAAACCAGTTACTTTGTGCCTTTATAGCCGCTCCCCCTGCCACCTTTCATTTCAGGTAGTAAATGTCTAATTTGCCCATCACTATCCAGCCTGTGTGCAGAAGGAATAGGATTGATCCTTGTTGTGAATACTCCTTCCATTTCATTTGGTATTTTGAGCTACTACATCCATATGTATAAGTCTAGTTAATCAAATTGTAGCAATTTACACTTGTTTCCTTTATCTTTCTTTCTTTTTTTTTTTTTAACCTTCCTCTACTTGAGTTCTGATCATCAAGCCATCAAAACGAGGTCAAATGGGTACTATCTGCAAGTATGGGCATTATTGTTCATCTCTCTTCAGTTCATATAAGCTGGACTCTTCACTCTCAGCTCTAGTCCCTTGTACATAGGCTCAGGAGTCCCCAGGTCTCATCATACTTTGGACCAACCAATCCTTCCTTGTCTCTCTCTCACTTCCAGGCCGACAGGAGGTTATACAATGTGGTCAGATTCAGGCCATATCTTCATTGTAGCCTTTCCCCCATGTCCACTCACCAGTAACCAACGTGGTCGCCAGCAAGCTTACATGCATGCTTGTCAGTTCCCTTTGAGTTTCAGTCTTGGAGACAGGTTTTCCCTGAAGGGACTTGATTGCTTGCCTTGATGGATGCTATGTGAACACCTTACTTGTTCTTGTAGTAGCCAATCAGACTGCCATTTTTGTTTTCAGTTTTTTTTCTGCTGGTCTTACTTTAAAGAAGTATTTTCTATTCCTCTAGCTGCACCAGGCTGTTCTGCTTGTCCTTTCAAGTGGGAATGCCCTGCCTCAGAAAGTTCTGGATAGGGCTTAGGATTCCTCCTATGGTCCTATACACTACAAAGTCTCCACAAGAAGCCTATTTCACTGGGCAATTTCTTTAACCCCTTTTAGATATTCAAATGAGTTATAGGCTGAAGCTTTCTAAAATCATGTTTCCTGATATTCCTTTCTAGCCCTCTCAAGTGTCTGTTTTACAAAAGTAAACAAGGGCAACCAATAAAATTTTAAGTGGTCTTGGGCAGCAGATTTGCCTAATGCCATATATTGTTTTATTTTTTCACTGCAGCTTTCATGAGTGTTGCTGGTTGATCTGAGCAAACTGAAATCTTTGGGAACTTAAATATTTTCTAGATTTATATGGATGTTGCTTATTAGTCCAATGATAAGGATTTTTGTTTTTACATTGATGTGTAACCATATTGAATGCTATGTGGTCTTTTGTCTTCATCGATAAGTATTTTAAGTCTTGTTCACATTCAGAGAACAAGTTTATATCATCTAATATAATGTGTTTTCCTCCAAACTTTGTGCCACATTTTTCTTCATATAATACAGATTTTCATATTATTTTTCAGAATACAAATTGAGTTGTTGTTGTTGTTAAGTACTATGGAGTCAATTTCTACTCATAGTGACCCTATACAGCGTTTCCGAGGCTGTAAATCTTTCCGGGAGCAGATCCTTTTCCCCCGGAACCGCTGGTAGTCTTGAACTGCTGACTTTGAGGTTGGCAGCCCGACTCATAACCACTATGCTATCAGAGCTCCTTACAAATTGAGTAAGTATGGTAAAAAATACAATCCTGGTGCACACCTTTTCTAATTTATACCATTCATTGTTGCCTTATTCTATTCAAACAACTGACTCTTGGTCAATGCACACTTTTTTCATTAACACAATTAAGTCTTCAAAATGCTCATTATCCATAATATTTTTCACGGCTTGTCATGATCCACCAAATCCAAACCCTTTGCATAGTCAATAAAGCACAGATAAACATCTTTCTTTTATTCTCAACTTTCAGAGAAGATTCATCTGTTGTCTGAAATGATAGTTTTTGCTTCATGTCCTTATCTGAATCTTGATTGAACCTCTGGTATTTCCCTCTCAGTGTACTGTTACTGCTGTTTATGATTCATCTTTAACACAATTATACTTGCATACGATATTATCCAATGATTTCCACATTCTGTTGGGTCACCTATCTTTGGATCTCTTCCAATCAGTTGGCCAGGTAGATGTTTTCCAAATTTACTGGCATAGTATCTCCAATGCAGCATGTTTGTTGAAATATTTCAATTTGCATTCCATCAGTTCATGGAGCTTTGTTTTTAGCTAGTGTCTTCAATACACCCTGGATGTTCTCCTTCATTATCACTGGCTCCTGATCATATGTTACCTCTTGAAATGGTTGCACATTGACCATTTGTTTTTGTTATAATAACTCTGTGTATTGCTACTAAATTATTTTGATGCTTTCTGCATGATTCAATATTTTGCCCATTGTTGTGTGTGCCATTGAGTATGTTTGACTCATAGTGACCCTGTGTAGGTTATCCAAGGAGTGGCTGGTAGATTTGAACCACTGACCTTATGGTTAGCAGTCCAGTGATCATCCTAAAGTGTCACACCAGAACTTCTTCACTATTTTAAGTCGAAGTTTGAATTTTTTCTTCAGTTCTTCTGCTTAAGAAATGCTGAGTTAGTTTTTCCATTTTGATTTTCTAACTCTAAATCTTTGCACATTTCATTACAATATTTGGATCTGTCTTCTGAAGCTGCCTTTTGAATTTTTCTATTCAGCTTTTTTGTCTTCTCATTTCTTCCATTTGTTTTAGCATCTGTATGCAGGGGAGTAAGGTGCACAGTCTCTTCTGACATCCATTTTGGTCTTTCCCTTCTTTCTAGTCTTGTTAATGACCTTTTGCTTTCTTCATGTATGATATTCTTGATGTCATCCCACAATGCTCAGGTCTTCAGTCATTAGAGTGTAATTCAGCAAATCTGTTCTTCAAATGGTCTCTAAGGTTCAAATGTTGCTCTTATGGACTTATATTAATTTTCTTCAGCTTCAGCCTGAACTTGCATTCGGCTGATGATATGGAGCTTTTCTGCTATCTCTTTATTTGTAGTCAATTTGAATTCGGTGAATTCCCTCAGATTAGGTCATCTGTACAGTCAACTTTTAAGTTTTTTTTTTTGTTTTTTTTTTAAAGGTTTAAGCAATTAAGGAGTTATTAGTCTGGCAAAAATCTATATCATGTGATATCCAGCATCATTTTTATCACCAAGGCTATATTTTCCAAGGACTGATCCTTCATCTTTGTTTTCAACCTTTGTGGTCCAATCACTAGAAATTATCAGTACAACTTGATTTTATGTTAGCTCAATTTTGACTCAAGAATGTGGTAGAATTCTTCAATTTCATCACTACTGGCTTTCGTATTTGCTGCATAAATTTGAATAACAGTTGTACTAACTGGTCATCCTTGTAGACATATGGATATTATCTTATCATGTACAGAGTTTTACTTCAAGGTATATCTTGAAAATTTCTTTTTTATTATGAATGCAATGCCATACCCTGCTAATTTGCCATTTGTGGCATAGTAAGCAATGTGGTTCCATTTCATTTTTGACACTATCGTAGTTTGTTGTTGTTAAGTGCTGTTGAGTCAGTTCCAACCCATAGCAACCTTGTATAGGATTACCAATATGCAGCTGGTGTTTAGGAGGCTAGAAATTTAAATTCAGGGTACCAGTTCTAGAGAAAGGCTTTCTCTCTATGGAGAAAGCACCTTGTTTCTTCTGAGCTTCTGCTCCTAGGTGATTTTCATATGGCTTGCCTCTCTTTTTCCCCATTTCTACTTATTTTTGCTTGCTTGTTTAAACTCCTTTATAATGCCAAAAAAACATTAATGGAAGCACATCATACATTTATTCTGACTCATTAATATAACATAGACAACCCATTTCCCAAATGGGATTATAACCACAAGCATAGTGGTCATAACATGTATTTTGTGCAGGACACTATTGAATCCATGAAAGCCACCAGTGTTCACTAATTTACAAGTTGGTGGCTATTTTGATTAGTTCCAATAATGGGGCTATTATAAATAAACTTCTATAAGAATTTGTATTGAGTTTTGATGTTGATATACATAATTAGTTTTCCTGGGCCTCTGCAGACAACGAGACTTGTTATTCCTTTTATTTCCAAACAGTGTCCTTTTTTTCCTCCTATTAATCCCACATCATTACAATAAAATCCATCCAGCAACTATAATGTACCCGGCACTCTAGCAGATAATACATTATATGAAACTTTTAAGTTGAAACTGCTAATATAGGGAAATAAACTCAAACATTAAAACTTCTAAAAACTAAAAAATAATATTATATTTTGTAAGAAACATGCACAGTGCTTATAAAGAAAATGTCAAAGAAACAGACAAAAGCATATTAAAAATTCCAATGAGAACTAATACCACAAAGGGGAAAAAAAAAAAAAAAAAGCTTTGATGATGTCAATTCTAGGTGCTATAGACTCAGTTCCTTGTACCTCCTCATTTCTTTCATTTGCTTTAGCATCTCTACACTGGAAAGCAAGTTTCAGTGCCTCATCTGAAATCCATTTTGACCTTTTCCTTCTTGCTTGTCTTCTCAATGACTTTTTGCTTTCTTCATGTGTGATGTTCTTGATGTCATACCACAACTCTACTGGTCTTTGGTCTTTAGTGTTTAATGTATCAAATCGATTCTTTAGATGATCCCTAAA
>NW_006408932.1:1320793-1331738 GCF_000296735.1 Chrysochloris asiatica | reverse complement strand
TGTGCTTTATTGATTATGCAAAGGCTTTTCGATTGTGTGGATCATGACAAGCTATGGACAACAATGTGAAGTGTGAATATTCCAGAACACTTAATTGTGCTCATGAGGAAGCTGTGCCTGGACCAAGACACAGTTGTTTTAACAGAACATGGAGACACTGAATGGTTTAAAATTAAGAAAAGTGTGTGACAAGTTTGTATTGTTTCACCATAGTTATTAAATCTGTATGCTGAGCAAATAATCCGAGAAGAAAAACATTATATGAAGTTATATGAAGAAAAACATAACTTCAGGATTGGAGGATGACTCATTAACAACCTGTGACTTGCAGATGATACAACCTTGCTTGCTGAAAGTGAAGAGGACTTAAAACATTTACTGATGAAGATCAAAGAGCACATCCTTTGGTATGGATTACATCTCAATTTAAAGAAAACAAAAATCCTCACCATTGGACCAATAAACAACATTCTTATCAATGGAGAAAAAATTGAAGTTTTCAAGGACCTCATTCTTCTTGGATCAACTACCAATACTCATGGAAGCAGCAGTAAAGACATCAAATGACTTATTAGGCATTAGGCAAATCTGCTGCACAAGACTTTTTTAAAGTGTTGAAGAGTAAAGATGTCAGTTTGAGGACTAAGGTGCACCTGACACAAGCCATGGTGTTTTCAATAACCTCATATGGATGTGAAAACTGGACAGTGAATAAGGAAGACTGTAGAAGAATTGATGCCTTTGAGTTATGGTGTTGGAGGAGGATATTGAAAGTTCCATGGGCTGCCAAAAGCACCAATAGAACCCTTTTGGAAGAAGTGCAGTCAGAGTGCTCCTTGGAGGCCAAGATGACCAAACTTCATCTCTCATTCTTTGGGCATATTGTTAGAGAAGTATATCATGTTTGGTAAGGTGGAGGGTCAGAGAAAAAGGGAAAGACCCCCAATGATATGGATTGGTCAAGTGGCAGCTTCTATGGACTCAAGCATGGCAACAGTAGTGAGATTGTCCCAGGATTGGGCAGTGTTTTGTTCTGCTGTGCATAATGTCACTATGGGTTGGTGCCGAGTCTATGGCACCTAACAACAACAATGATTCCCACATTTCAATTAATCAACTTTCTTTGGAACGGTCAAAACTATGAATCTCTTCCAATGTTATTGTCCAGGTGGCTGTCTTCTAATTTCTTGTCATAAATGAGTGAATGTTTCCAGTGCCGCATCAATTTATTGAAATTTTTAACTTGTATTCCATTAGTTTGTGGAGACTTGTTCTTTGTTAACACCTTCAGTGCACATTAGGCTTCTTCCTTCCGTGTCATTGGCCCTTTACCATATGTTACCTTTCGAAATGGTTGAAAGACAATTTTTCTTTTGGTACAGTGATCTTTTGTATTATTTGCATATTTTTCTGATCCTTTCTGCATCTTTCAATATTTTGCCCATAATGCTGGTGGTTATAATGTGCTATAGAGCTGGTTCTGACTCATAGCAACCCTGTATAGGTTTTCTCTTGTGAAGCAGCTGGTGGAGCAGAACTACTGACTTTGCTGTTAGCAGCTCATCTTATAATTTATTATGCTACCAGGACTCCCTATTTTGCCCATAGAATCCTTCAACAATTCAAGTTGAGGCTTGAATTTTTGTATTTTCTTTCAGCTTGAGAAATGCTGAGCATATTCCTTCCTCTTGGAAATATTATGTATAAAGTGTCAGTGATTGATGTTCATAGAAGATTGATTTCTTTATAGTCTGTCTTATTCTGGAAACTTCATTAAAATCTGTTTAGTATCATAATAACATGAAATTCTACACTGACAGTACATGCTGGCTTCTCATGAGGTATGTTGGTGGGGAATTGAACTTGATCTACTTTATGCAATGTAATACACATACCTAATCATCATTGCCCTTACAAACGAATAGAGTGAGATAATCTTAATTAAGACAAAAAATACCAAAATACTAAAATCACATTGTCACTTTCTTACAGTATCATTAATGTTGAGATGACTGTGGGACATCTGGATTTATATATCTTTTGGGAATTTCATTTTACAGGTAATGAATTTCACAAGTATTCTGTCTTAAAAGATCCAAGAGCCTGATTTCACATTTTTCAGATTATAGGTGGTTGCTAAAACCATAGGTATGAAAGAGTTATTCCACCTAGCGTATGTAATGATGAAAAAAATGATAATGAAGAAACCCATAGTTAATGTCAGCAGAAAGGGGCAAGGAGGTGAAACTCAATAAAGAGTCAGATGGACATTCAAAAAGAAATTTTATGAACCATGTGTATAGTCACAAGCCAATATAAAGAAGGTAAAGAAAAGGGCATGGTCATCATCATTGATGTTTAAGAACTTATTACTTTAAAAATATGATAATTTGGAAGTCTATTCTGATCAATATGGAAGAGAATCAGAAAAGGAGTATAGATTGAAGATAAGAATATGCTGAATTAAAATAAGTGGTAAGTGATAAATTGGACACATAAACCAAAAACTCATAATTTAAATACATTTGTCTGTTAATAAAAGGACAAAAGTCACTGTCATAGCATGAAATCATGAGAAGATTTTCAAAATAGGAGATACTCACATATTACGTTGAGGGATACATTCATTTTTTTTTTTTTTTTTTTAAAGAGGAAACGGTTTAGTGAGAAGAGCAAAGGGTGGTAGATTTAAAGTTGGTTAAGAAGGAGTGAGTCCTGGAATGGCATTGTAGTATAAACATTGGACTGTAAGATTGGAGTGAGCTGCAAGGTCAGCAGTTCAAATCAATCAGCTGGTCCTTGGAAACCCTATACAGGGTTGCTATTAGGCAGAACAGACTTGATGGTACTTAACAACAACAAAAAACATGAAGAAGTACTGAGGTGGCAATCTCTGCTCATTGACAGGTTAGTGGTTAAAACCCTTCTAGTTCTCCTATGGAAGAAAGACCTAGCAATGTGTTGTTGTAAAGATTACCTCCTAGAAAACCTTAAGGAGAATTTATCCTCTTTCAAATGGGGTCATTATGAGTCAACATTGAGTCTATGATACCTAACAACAACAAGGATACCACTGTCTCATAGAGTTGTGGTTCTCAAAGTATGTGCCTCATACAAGCAGCATTAGCAGCTCCTTAGAACTTTGTAAAAGTGCAAATTATTTGATCATGTTTCATATCTGCAGAATAAGAACATTTGAGACTTGATTCCAAATATTCTGTGTTTAAAAAGACCTGTGAATGATTTAGTTACATGAGATAGTTTGAGAACTACTGAATCAGAGAAAGAAGAAAGAAAAATACTTAGAGGCTATAAAGATTCTCATCAAGGTGAACCAGCTCACAGCGGCGTAATAAGTTTAAAAAAAAAAAAAAAAGCTTCATAGCTTCAATGGAATTTGTGGCTCCAGAGGAAAAGCTAGGAATAGAGAGAAATGGAAATATTTTAGGATCCATTTCCTCCAAAAGAACAGGAAGCTGGTTGCAGAAGAGACAAATAAAATGATTGCTAAAAGTACCTGCGTACTTTGCTGTGATTTTAAAATCAGTCTTCTGGTTATATTATTTTGTCTATAGTATTTTTCAGTTACGTCGGGCAAGGGAGTCATGCAGGGCCTATCTTGGGGAAATGTACCTAGGAAATGCAGAGGTTTTGATACTACACTAATGGTGTACTTCTCTTCACAAGTCTCTAAATTCTAGCATTTTCTAAAAGTATGCCAATTCCTTGGGTAACCTTCTGAGTTATAATATAGGCTTCTTTATTTGAATGAGGTGACTGCATGGGATTTAGATTCAAATCATGAGACAGAAAAGTTATAAAGCATGTGGTTTCCTTTTGTTAAATTGCTTGTAGCTGTAAGAACTTATGGCAATATTTGTTAATGGCATTATGCTATCTCTCCACTCCAGAGCCATTAAAGTGTCTCCCCTGAAAATGACTTCATACTTAATTCATTAAATACAGAGTCAGACTTGACTTCCTTGGGAGACAATTTCACTTCCTATGTGAAAGACTATGGAGATACAACTTTTGGGGATTGTCTACCAACCAGTGGACAGCACTTTCTTGCTCCTTATTTCTAAAATAATCTGCATATGTCCTTATTTACTGAGTCACTAGACCCAAATGTATTCCAAAATCAAATTATTTCTACAGGTTTAACATGAAGTTTTCAATCATGAGAATTCTTCACTTATTCGTAGCATTTGATTTACATAATAGCTTTGAAAGTGTTTTTCTTCCTACACTGTAGTAGGCAAGTAAAGTTACAAAATTGGGTTTTATATAAACATTTCTATTTAGTTAAAATTTACTACTATGAATAACCAGACAAAATGACACATTAAAATAAATAATACCTCTGGTATTTTGTTTTCTTGTTATTTTTAAAGTTTACCCTAGTAATGGTTGTGGTAATATAAGTTGAAAAAGAAAGAGAAAAACTGAAATAACTTAGGTGATGATTTATGCATAGCCCATCCATTTGACTCAATCAAGAAAATATTTAGTGATAAAATAATGTATGGTTGGTACAATGTCATTTCATCTAAAATTAAGAATTAAGCAGCAGATAGAGACCATGTTGGATTTTTATATTTTCCAAACTGACATTTAAGTGACATTTCCAGTATGAAAGGTAATGGTTTCTATAACAATCATACGATGATAATAATTTCTTCCACATTCAATGTGCTTCGATTTGTACATGAACAATATGAAAGTGCGTATAGTAAGTTATAGTATCTCAACATCTAAGACAGTTTGCAAGTCTAAATTATTCACGTGGGCCTTATCAGCTGTTGAGAGAATGGAGTTCATTTTCCAAAATCTATATTAAATCACTTTAAAAAGCTAAGAAGAGAGAAAAAGAAATCTAAAAGATTCCTTATACATATATAAAAAACTAATCAAGTACTATATATACATACATACATATATATATATATATATATATACATAAACTGCTTAAGTAAGTAACTGTGAAGAGAAGAAAGATAGGAGAAAGGTAAATCGTCAGGTTGTTTGCTCATATAGTAAGCTTTATAGGGGAGATAAAACACCACCACCACAACAAAAAACAACAGTCAATGCTTGTAGCTGCTATTATCTCCTAGGAATTATTTTGAAAAAAGAAAAACAAAACAACAACAGTCTTTCCTGAATTTAACGACTAAATATTTATTTTCTAGATATTAGTTTGGATTTGGAAGTATAATGAAGGAAAGAAAACATGATGCTAGCAGTTTAAAAAGATCCAGAAAATATTTTACTGTGAATTCTCGTCATCATACATCATTCAGTTTTACAGAAAAAAAAAAGAACAAAATATTGCACAAATATAGCAAAGATCATTCATCTTCCTCTGTATTTTTTTAAATTTCTTTGTCTACTTTTGCATACAGCAAGGTCAGCAGTTCGAAACTACCAGCTGTTCCGTGGGAGAAAGATGAGGCTTTCTGCTCCTGTAAAGATTTATAGCCTCGGAAACCCTGTACAGAGTCGCTGTGAGTCGGAATCGACTCCACAGCACATAGCAACAACAACAACAACAACTTTTGCTGAAGGAGAAAAAAAATCTGTTAAATCCATCTACTTTATAAGTCATGTATGTATTTGATTTTGTGTTTTTATTTTAGGAAAACTCTTTAATTCATTTCTACTTTACTCTAATAATCCAGCTTTCTTTGGAAAAGTTACATATTTATTAGGATATAGAAATTACACAATATATAATTTAGTTCTAAATGCTTTAATGTACCTTGAAATATATTCAAGAAATTATTTTGAAATGTTATTATATTCCAGGCCCCATGCTAAGGACCAAGAATATGGTAATTAATAAAAAGACACAGCTTTCAAGATATTCACAGAAGAAAAGGAAGATAAACACATAAAGAATGAATAGAATCAAATGTAATAGGCTTATTAATATGGATGGAAAGCCAGGAGAGGAGGATATAAAGCAAGATGCACTTAATTATAGCTGAAAAGTTCAAGGAGGAGTTCACAGGGAAGCTGATAAGAATTTCCCTTTTTCCTTAGGATAATTTATACATTTAAAAAAGGTTTACTGAATACTGTTATGACCTAGAAACTAAAATCATTATTTAAAAATTTCTCCTAGTTCACTTTTCAAATATTATATGTAGAGATATAGGTATGAGAATTCTCTGGCACTGTAGAATAAGCATGGGACTGCTAACAACAAGATCAGCAGTTCAAGCCCACCAGCTGCTTCACAGGAAAAAAGGGCTTTTTGTTCCCATTAAGATTTACAGCCTCAGAAATCCTGGACAGTGTACAGATTTTGTAAATATGGTGAAAGAATTACAACCATGGCACACACCTTTTCTGATTTTAAACCTTTCAGTGTTCTTTAATTCTGTTTGAACCACTGCCTTTTGGTTTGTTCCTCATGAGCACAATTAAATGACCTGAAATACTCATTCTTTGCAATGCTTTAGTATCTTGTCATGAATCAAACATTTGAAAGGTTTTGCATAGTCAATAAAGCACAAGTAAACATCTTTCTTGTATTTTCTGCTTTCAACGAAGATCCATTTGATGTCAGAAAGGATATCCTTCTTTGCACATCCTCTTTGAAACCTTGCTTGAGTTTCTTGCAGTTGCCTGTCAACATACAGTTGCAGCCAATTCTGAATTATCCTTAGCAAAATTTACCTTGCATCTGATATTAATAATATTGTCTGATAATTTACACATTTCCTTTTGTCACCTCTCTTTTTAATGGGCACAAGTATGGATCTGTTCTAGTCTATCAAATTTCTTTGCATGGATGAATGGGTGCTTCCATACTACATCAGTGTGCTGAAAGCTTTCATTTTGTATTTGGTCACATCCTGGAGCTTTGTTTTTTGCCAATGCCTTCAGTGTAGCTTGGACTTCTTCCTTCTGCACCATTGGTTCTTGATTAAATGCTACCTCTTGAAATATTTGAACATTGACCAACTCTTTTTGATACAATATACAACTTCTGTCTTCTTTTGATGCTTTCTGCAACCCTCAACATTTTGCCTGTGGAATCATTCAATATTATACGTCAAGGAATGAATTTTGTCTTAAGTATTTTCAACTTTCTTCCCTTTTGATTTTCTAACTCCAAGTCTTTGTGCATTTTATTGTAATACTTGACTTTGCCTTCTCAAGCTGCCCTTTGAAATTTCGGTTCAGCTTCCATTCACTTTAGCACCTCTATTCTGGAGAGCAAGTTTAAGTCTCTTCTAACATCCATTTTGAGCTTTCCTTTCTATCCTGTCTTTTTAGTGACCTTTTGCTTTTTTCCTGTATGATGTTCTTGATGTCATCCCACAGCTCTTCTAGTCTTTTATCATTAGTGTCCCATGCATCAAACTTGTTCTTGAAGAGATCTTTAATTTCATGCAGATTCTGTTCATGGTTATATTTAGACTTTTGTGGACTTTTTAAAAATTTCTTCAATTTCAGTCTGAATTTGCATATGAGCAATTATTATTTGTTTCACAGTCAGCCCTTGGACTTGGTTTGGCTGATGATATTGATCTTTTCCATTCTTACTTTCCACAGATGTAGTCCATTTGATTCCTGTCTATACTCCATCAGTAAGGTTCATGTGTGTAATCAACTTTTATGTTGATGGAGCAGCTGGGGACACTGAACTCAGAAAGGGAAAAGGGCTGTGTGCTGGTGGCCAGGAGTGGGGGATGGGTCTGTGGGGTATACCCTTTGGGGTTATTTGATGATGCATGAGGGAATTGTAATCATTGCAATGAAATGAAATATAGTACAATGAGTGTAAAGCTGATGTTCTCCCATGTAAACCTCACAATAAAAACTTAGAAAAAAATAAAGAATGACCTCAAAAAATTTTTAAAAAACATATTTACAATGAATCAGTAATTGGTCTTGCAACATTCTATCAAGCGATCCTCAGCACCATTTCTACCACCAAAGTCATATTTTCACACTACAGATCTTTCTGTTTTGTTTCCAATGTTTGCATTACAGTCACCAGTAATTATTAATACATCTTGATTTTATGTTTGATTAATTCCAGACTGCAGAAGTTTGTAGAAATCTTCAATTGCATTATTACTGGCATTAGTGAATGTTGCATAGATTCTAATAATAGTGGTATTAACTAATCTTCCTTGTAGCTGTATGGATGTTGTTTTATCACTCACAGCATTGTATTACAGGTTGGATTTTCAAATGTTCTTTTTCATTAGAGATGCTATAAGATTCTTCCTGAATATGTCATTCCTGGCTTACTATACCATATGTTTGTCTGATTCAAAATGGTAAATACCAGTCCAGTTCAGCTCACTGTATCAAAAAGGAATGTCAGAAGTTCAAGCTGGATTCAAAAGAGGACATGAAATCAGCTGCTTCTACTGGTGGGTCATTTTTGCTGTCACAAGCCACATTACTACGGCGAACATCTTTGACAGAGACACTCTTAATGTTGAAGCCTACATTGTCTCCAGGCAGCTTTTCACTCAAAACCTCACGGTGCATTTAAAAAGATTTTACTTCAGTGGTAATGATGACCAGAGCAAAGGTGACCACCATGCCTGGTTTGAGAACACCAGTCTCCACTCTGCACACAGGAACAATGCCAATACCACCAATTTTGTAGACATTCTGGAAAGGCAGACGCAGGAGCTTGTCAGTTGGACAAATTGGTTACAAAATGCAATCCAGAGCTTCAGCCATGTGGTTCCACTGGCATTGCCATCCTTACGGGTGCCTTTCCGTCCCTTGAACAAAGGCATGTTAGCACTTGGCTCTAGCATATTGTCACCATTCCAACCAGAAATTGGCACGAATGCTAGTGTCCAGATTGTATCGAATTTTCTTAATGTAGGTGCTGATTTCATTAAAGATTTCCTCATATCTCATTTGGCTGTAGGTAACTCAGTGGAATCCATTTTATTAATACCAACAGTTAGCTGTTTAACACCCAGTGTGTAAGCCGCAAGGGCATGCTCACAGGTCTGCCCATTATTAGAGATATCAGCTTCAAATTCGCCCACACCAGCAGCAACAATCAGGAAAGTACTGTCAGCCTTTGAGATTCCTGTAATCAGGTTTTTGATAATGTATCTGTGTTCTGGGACAGCAATGATGGTCACATAGTACTTGCTGGTCTCAAATTTCCACATGGAAATATCAATGGTGATGCCTTGCTCGCTCGTGTTCAGCTTTCTCTTTATCCAAAACCCAGGCAAACTTGAAGGAGGCTTTCCCCATCTCAGCAGCTTCCGTATCAAATATTTCAATTTTTTTCTTGTCGATTCCACCACGTGTTATATAAGGTGAACAGTTGTGGTTGACTTGCCAGAATCGACGTGTCCAATAACAACGATGTTGATATGGGTCTTTTCCTTTCCTGTTTTGGCTTAAGTTTCGCAATGGTTTTCACCAACACCTGTATTCTGGTGGCAAACCCATTGTGGAAAAAGTCCATGTACTGTTAATATTCTCCTCCAACACCATAGTTCAAATGCAAAAACTCTCCGACTGACTTCTTTATTCATTGTCCAACTTTCACAAACTTATGAGGAAATTAAAAATATCATCACTTGGTTTAGGACCACCTTAGTCCTCAAACTGGCATCTTTGCTCTTTAGCACTTTATAGAGGTCTTGTGCAGCATATTTGCCCAATGCAATACATTGCTTGATTTCTTGACTGCTGCTTTCATAAGTGTTGATGGTTGAGAAGAGCAAAATGGGGTTTTTTACAACTTCAATCTTTTCTTCATTTACTGTGGTGTCATTTACTGGTCCAGTGGTGAGGATTTTTGTTTTCTTTACACTGAGGTGTAACCCATACCAAAGGCTGTGGTTTTTAATCTTCATCAGTAAGTATTTTAAATTACTTTTGCTTTCAGCAAGCAAGGTTGGATCGTCTGTATGTCGCAGATTGTTAATCAGTCTTCCTCCAATTCTGATGCCATGTTTATCTTCATATTATGCAGATTATTTACTTGGCATACATATTGAGTAAATATAGTAAAAGAATACAACCCTGATACATAACTTTGCTAATTTAAATCTATTCAGTGTTCACTTGTTCTGTTTGAACAACTGCTTCTTGGTTATGCTCCCGTGAGAAAAATCAAGTGTTCCAGAATACTCATTCTCTGTAATGCTGTCCATGGCTTGTCATGATGCACTCAGAAAGCCTCTGCGTAGTCAATGAAGCACAGGTAGACATTTTTTTCTGGTATTGTCTTCTTTCAGCCAAGATTTATCTGACATCAACAACGATATCCCTCATTTCATGTCCTCTTCTGAATCAGGCTTGAATCTTTGGAAGACGTCTGTCAATTTATTGTTGCAGCATGAGATATTAATGATTTTGTCTAATGATTTCCACATTCCAGTGGGTCAACTCTTTTTTTAATGGGCACAAATATAGATCTCTTCCAGTCAGCTGGTCAGTAGTTGCCTTGCACACTTTTTGGCATAAGTAATTGCATGTCTCCTGTGCTTTACCAGTTTCTTGAAAGATTTAAATTTGTATTCCATCAATTCCTTTTGGCTTGTTCTTTGCCAATGCCTTCAATGCACCTTGGACTTCTTTGAATACCATTGGCTCTTGATCATATGCTATTTATTCAAATGAGTGAACATCAACCATCAATTCTGGTAGAGTGAGTCTGTGTATTTCTTCCATATTTTTTTAATGCTTTCTGCAATATTCAATTTTGCCCATAGAATCAAGTTGAGGCTTCATTTTTTTCTTCAGTTCTCTCAGCTTTAGGAATACTGAGATTGCTCTTTTATGGTTTTCTAACTCCAGGTCTTTGTGCACTTACAGTGTTTAACCTAGTCTTCTTCTCTCTTTTTTTTTTTTTTTTAACTTAAATGTTTTATTGTGAATTATGTGATAGTTTACATGGGAGAACATTAGTTTTACATTCATTCTATTGTATGTC
>NW_006408932.1:1318722-1319223 GCF_000296735.1 Chrysochloris asiatica | reverse complement strand
TTTTTTTCTTCTTGAGATGATATCTGAATTTAGGTGGGTCTTATGTTGCCTCTTGTGAACTTGTTTTAATTATCTTTAGCTTGAACCTAAATTTGTGTATGAGCAATTGATGGTTTGTTCCACAGTCTGCCCTTGGTCTTCTTTTGGTTGATGATATGGAACTTTTCTCATGTCTCTCTCCAGAGATGTAGTCAATGTGATTTCTGTATATTCCATCTGGTGAGTTCCATGTGTATAGTCATTTTCTATGTAGATCAAAAAAGGTATTTTCAATGAAGAAGTCATTAGTGTTGCATATTCTATCATGTAATTTCCAGCATACTTTATATCACCAAGGATGTTACCCAACTGCTGATTCGTCCTTTTAGCTTCCAACTTTTGCATTCCAATCCCCAGTAATTATCAACACATCTTGATTGCATGTTTGATTAATTTCAGACTGAAGAAGCTAGTTGTTGTTGTTGTTGTTGTCAGGTGCCATTGAGTTGGAACCGATTCATA
>NW_006408932.1:1302362-1318477 GCF_000296735.1 Chrysochloris asiatica | reverse complement strand
GATTTTTGTTTTTCTGACATTGAGATGCAACCCATACCAAAGGCTGTGTTCTTTGATCTTCATCAGTAAATGTTTCAAGTCCTCTTCACTTTCAGCAAATGAAAAGAAAGAAAGAAGCTGGTAGAATTCTACAATTCCATCATTACTGGCGTTAGGGGTTGCTTCATACATTTGAATAATAGTGGTATTTATTTGTCTTCCTTGTAGGTGTATGGATATTATCCTAAAATAAACAGTGGTGTACTTCAAGATAGATCTTGATATGTTCTTTTTGATGATGACTGTGACACTATTCCTATTCAAATTACCATTCCCAGTATAGTAAACCATGTGATTGACAGTTTCAAAATGCCCAATGCCAGTACATTTCAGCTCACTAATGCATAGGATAGGATAATATCCATATACCTACAGGGAAGATAACAATCTGTTCAAGTTATTGGAAGAATTCCATATCTGTGTCCATTCTAAAGAATGGTTACCCAACAGAATGTGGTAATTTTCGGACAATATCATTAGTATCCCATGCAATTAAAAATTTGTTAAAGATAATTCAAATAAGGCTGCACCCATACATGATAGAATTTTCAGAGGTTCAAGCTGCATTCAGAAGAGGTCTTAGAATGAGTTATATCACTGCTGCTATCAAAGGGATCTTGTCTGAAAGCAGAGAATAGCAGAAAGATGTTTATCTGTGCTTTATTGACTATAAAAAAGCTTTAAATTAAGTGGGTCATGAGAAACTAAATACAGCATTGTGGAGAATGAGTATTCCAGAACACAATTGTGCTTAGGAAGAATGTGTACATGAACCAAGAGGTAGTTATTTGATCAGATCAAGGGAACATCGAATGGTTTAAAATTAGGAAAGCTGTCTGCCTGGGTTATATTCTTTCACCATACTTATTCAATGTATATGCTGAGCAAATAATACAAGAAGTTGGATTATATGAAGACAAATATAGCCTCAGAATAGAAGGAAGACTCATAAATAACCTGTGATTTGCAGGTGATACAATCTTGCTTGCTGAAAATGAAGAATATTTAAAATACTTTCTTATGAAGATCAAAGACAACAGCCTTTGGTAAGGGTTGCACCTTAACATAAAGAAAACACAAAGACTCAACAGTGGATCAGTAAATGGGATCATGGTAAATGGAACAAATAGAAGTTGTCAAAGACTTCATTTTGCTCTGATTAACTAGCAACACTCAAGGAACCAGTAGTCAAGAAATCAAATGATGTATTACATTAGGTAAATCTGTTTCACAAGACATCTTTAAAGTGTTCAAGAGCAAAGAAGTCAGTTTGAGGACTAAAGTGTGGTTGACCCAATCCATAATATTTTTAATAACCCCATATGCATTCAAAAGTTGAAGAATGTATAAAGAAAACCATTGAAGAATTTGTGAATTTGAGCTACGGTGTTGGAGCAGAATGTTAAAAGTACCATGGACTGCCAAAAGAGCAAACCAATCTGTTTTGGCATAAGTATAGCCAGAATGCACCCTGGTAGCCAGGATAGCTAAACTTCACTTCTCCTACTTCAGACATTTTGTCAGAAGGGACTAGTCTCTGGAAAAGGATATCATGTTTGGTAAAATGAAAGATGAGAGTAATGAAAAAGACCCCCAAAGAGGTGGATTGGCACAGGAGCACCAGTGATAGGCTCAAATATAGTAATAATAGTGAGGTTGGCACAGAGCTTGTCAGTATTTTGTTCTGTTGTGCATAGGGTAGCTATGAGTTGTTACCTACTCAATGGCATCTAAAAACAATGTCTGGCGTTTTGATGTTTATGTGTTTCATTTCATTTTTCTATAACTTTTAATATTCCTGCATTCATACTTTGTACATTCCATGTTTGGATTATTAATGGGTGTAACATGGGAACACTGAATGGTTTAAAATTAAGAAAGGTGTGCAACAAGGTTGTATTCTTTCACCATATTTATTCAATTTATATGCTGAGCAAATAATCCGAGAAGCTAGATTATATGAAGAAAAATGTGGCATCAGGATTGGAGGAAGACTCATTAACAACCTGTGATATGCAGATGATACAGTCTTGCTTTTTGAAAGTGAAGAGGATTTAAAACATTTACTGATGAAGATCAAAGAGCACAGTCTTCAGTATGGATTACATCTCAATGCAATGAAAAAAAAAAAATCTTTACCACTGGACCAATAAATCTTATCAACAAAGAAATGATTCAAGTTGTCAATGACTTCATTCTTCTTGGATCAACTATCAACACTCACGGAAGCAGCAGTCAAGAAATCAAACGATGTATTGTAATAGGCCAATCTGCTGCAAAACACCTTTTTAAAGTGTTGAAGAGCAAAGATGTCAGCTTGAGGACTAAGGTGAGCCTGACCCAAGACATGGTATTTTCAATAACCTCGTATGCATGTGAAAGATGGACAGTGAATAAGGAAGACCATAGAAGAATGGATGCTTTTGAGTTATGGTGTTGGAGGAGAATATTGAAAGTGCCATAGGCTGTGAAAAGAACCAATTTTGGAAGAAGTGCAGCCAGAGTGCTCCTTAGAGGCTAAGATGACCAAATTTTGTCGCTCATACTTTGGACATATTGTCAGGAGGGACTAGTCGCTGGAGAAGGATATCAATTTGGTAAGGTGGAGGGTCAGAGAAAAAGAGGAAGACCCTCCAATGAGATGGATTGGCCAAGTGGCAGCATCGATGGACTCAAGTATGGCAACAATAGTGAAGTTGGCCCAGGATGGTGCAGTGTTTCATTCTGCTGTGCATAAGGTCGATGAGTCAGTACCGACTCGATGGCACCTAACAACAACAGCTCTTTCTTTTCGTTTGTGTTGTACACCATCAGCAAATGAATGGCCTGAAGGATTTGCTCCATTTGATTCATTAAGGTCAACTCTACTTTAAGAGGCAGATATTCCCCAGTCACATTTTGAATGCTCTCCAACCTGAAGGACTTACTTTCTGGCACTATACTGACATTACTGTGGTGTTTGTCATTATCATGATTCAATATTCAATATTCTGGAACTGAAAACTTTTCACTCTTATTCATAAGGTTTTCTGTTGGCTAAGTATTTGGAAATAATCCATTTCTCATTCCTAGTCTGTCTTCATCTGAAAGCTCATCTGAAACCTCTCCTCCTTGTGTAACCCTGTTGGTATTTAAAATACCCATGGCATAGCTACCAACATCACAGCAACATGCAAACCACCACAGTACACAAACTGACAGACAAGTAGGAAGAGAAAATAGGAATAGAAGGGAACTTTCTCAACAAATTTGAGGGCTAATGTACAAATCTAGCAGCTAACAATGCTCTCAATGTAGAGAAACTAAAAGCATTCCTTTGCCCTTTGTCACCACTCTTCTTCAATACTGTGCTCAAGTCTTAGGCAGCGAGAAAATGGGATAACTGCTGTTGCAATAAATGGATTGTGATTATTGTGATGAAACAAAGTGATACATTTGTTGAATGTAAAAATGATAATCTGTTGTTAACCTTCACTCATTTTCAGTAAAACATTAAATCAAAACAAAGAGACTTCAACAACAAAAAGTACATCAATATTTGGTTAGACATATTCTGTCTGTATTTTCTGAAGCACATGTAACAAAAGAAATAAGAAACTTGAAAAATTTGGAAGATATAATTTTTGTTACTGTTGTTTGTTTTTAAATTTAATTCAGGAAGTCCAATTTACCTGATACTACTGTCAATAATATAAGAAGAATATAAACTTGGTTGAATAAAAACAACTTCAAATGCAGCTTTGTCACAAACTTCTTTCCTGTAGTAAATAAAGCCCCTCTACCTTTTCACCAAAATATTCATCATCTTTATTGACACTTGAAGTTAACTACCTTTGCATGATTATCTAATCTCTGAATACTTCAAATAGAAGGGAAGTCTCTTCATTCATTTTACAATAGCAATGCTTTCTTGCTAATGAAGTGATAGGTTCATAGGCTTTTTTTTTATTTTAGTGAAGAACATACTGATCCTTAAAACAGCTTTATTGTCCCAGACTTTTGAGATAATAGCTATGTATTTGAGAATTATCTTTCATTTTAATATATGTTAAAAGTCAATATTAAGTTTTGATTCCTGTTATACTCTGCAAAAATCAATTCATTGCAAAGTAATCAAAGCATAAAAACAAATCAAAAAGAGCAATAGACAGATATCCTCTATAAGCACAATACAATGAAAATAGGATCATTTTAATTTAAATAAATAAGTTTTTAAAGTAAGTTATCTCATCAATAGAATTATTTAAATAATTTTGTAGGTATACTACATATATGCAACAAATGAAAGTAAACAGTAAAATAACTCTACTAAAATTAGTTGCCCTGACATTGGTACCTCATTTAAAAATGCCATTTGCAGTCTATTCACTTTACAAGTCATTTTATTAAACTAATGTTTAAATTATAGAAGAATTGATGCTTTTGAGTTACCATGTTGGAGGAGAATATTGAAAGTGCCATGGGCTGCCAAAAGAATCAATAGATCTGTGTTGGAAGAAGTGCAGACAAAGGCCTCGTTGGAAGTCAGGATTGTCAAACTTTGTCTCTCATACTTTGAACATATTATTGGGAGGGACCAATCACTGGAGAAGGATATCATGTTTGGTAAGGTGGAGGGTCAGAGATAAAGAGGAAGACCCCCAGTGAGATGGATTGGCAAAGTGGCAGCATCAATGGACTCAAGCGTGGCAACAGTTGTGAGATTGGCCCAGGACAGGGCAGAGTTTCATTTTCTTTTGCATAGGGTAGCTATGTGTCAGTACCAACTTGATGGCACCTAACAATAATAATGTTTAACCATATTTATACCTTAATTGTAGAGGTTACTTACATATTTTTGAAAACGAATATTTTATGTTGACAGATTATACAAAACTGTTGGCAAAAAATCTGTGAAAAAAGACAGAGCATGTCCAATAACAAAAATATAATTAGAATTTTGAAATTCCAAATATACCAGAACATTCTTCTATAGCACTACATCAAACATTTGTCAATGTTAAAATATTAGATATGAATGTAAACTTTCACTCTCTTATAAATGTATATATCAAACTTATTCCATAGCTTTTTCAGGGTTCCTTAGCTGACTTTTCTTCAAATAATTCATAATACTTATTGCAAAGTCATTTTCTACTAAGTTGTTCAAAATGCTTAAAAGGATGCTCCCTAATTAGCTGAATTTGTCTTCAGAATTTCTGTGCTACAGATAAGGTGCCTGCTTTTGAAGCAATATAACTTTGGTAACTGCATAAATTTAGTGATGCCCATTAAAAATAGTCATTTCAGTATAAATTATTTTGAGGATAATAAGAGAAAACATCAATTCATAGGAGTATATTATAGGAATTTTCATCATTCACATTTGACACATTGCATTTCAAATATTGTTTAAGCATAGATGCTTGGCAATTCATGTTTGTATTACAGAAAATAATGTGCAGGAATTAAGAGTGTGAACCATGACTGAAACAGCTTGGTGGTGGTTATGTGCCTTCGAGTTGGTTCCGACGCATGGCAACCCTGTATAGGGTTCCCAAGGAACAGCTGATGAGCTTGAACCACTGACCTTGGAGTTCAAATGGCTTTGCAGTCTGGCACATTAACCCAAAGTGCCACACCAGGACTCTGTCATACACCCCCCTTCAATATTGCAAGTGGAAGCTTGAAATTTTTCTTTAATTATTTCAGCTTGAGAAATACTGAGTGCATTTTTCCCTTTTGGCTTTCTAACTCCAGATCTTTGCACATTTCATTGTATATTTGACTTTGTGTTTCTGAGATACCCTTTCATTTATTATTATTTTTTAATAGCTCTTTTACCTCCTCATAGCTTCATTTCCTTATATTATCCTCTTTACTCTGAAGAGCAAGTTTCAGGATCTTTTCTGACATCCATTTTGATGGTCTTCCCCTTTTTTGTTCTTCCTCAACTTTACAAAGCATGATGTCCTTCTCCAGGACAGGTACCTCCTGGTAACATGTCCAAATATGAAAGATGCATTCTCACCATCCTTGTTTCCAAGGACCATTCTGGTTGTACCTCTTCCAACAAAGATTTATTTATTCTTCTGACAATCCATGTTCCTTTATCTGAAGAATATTCCATCCTGGTTGGAATTTTGAGCAACTGCAATCCAGAAGCAAATGTCCAGTCCCATCAAATTATAGCTATTACATTTGTTCACAGTACCAGTATCTTTATCTTCATCTGATGTTGTTTTGGTAAGCTTGCTGTTGTTGCTGTGCTTGATCCCATTGCTCTTGCCAATTTTACAATCCATCTCCTTGGGAGTCTCCCTCTATTTCTCCAGTCATCCCACTTTACCAAGCATGATGCCCTTCTCCAGTCACTGGTTCATCCTGATCATATGTCCAAAGTATGAGAGACTAAGTCTTGGCTTCCATGGAGCATTCTGTATGTATTTCTTCCAATACAGATTTGCTTAATCTTTTGGAGTCCATGTGTGAGGTGGAATGACCCGGAACACAAACACCCACATGTAAACATGTAAGGGTTTATTGGAGGTCTGAGGAAAAGAGAGGAAGGTGTTGCCGGGTGATGGATTTTTATACTGTGTAAAGAGGAGGGATGAGCTGAGATTAGTGGAGGTAGGTGATAGGTTGACTAGGGATGACCTGATGGTAGGGAGAGAGGAAGTTCTGGTAGGGAGAGAGGAAGTGTGGCAAGCAGCCATTTTATTATGCACGTGGATGAGGGATTCTATCATTCTAGTCTTTTGTTGTTATGGGTGCAGGGGCGAGATCATTTCTTCTGGAGCTGCTTCCTGTTAGAAGGAACCTAAGAGGAGGGAACTATGTATCTGTTGTGTTCTTCTGGCTGGCTAGCCCTGTAGCTTGACAGTGGTTAGTATCTGGCCATGAGGAATTTGCCCACCTTCTGCTTTTTAAAAGGCTCTTGTGCATTCCTGAAGAAAATTTTGAAGACAGTGAAACAGGCAGGGGCCAAATAACAGTATCAGGAGGATTATAGTTAATGGCCCTAGGAAGGGGAGGAGCCAAGGCCACCAGGAGGATATTAGAGTCCAACCATGGTTTGTTTAACTTGATTTTGTAAAGCAAGGAGGGTGTCTGCTACCCTCTCTATGTCACCATTCAGGCATAATTTTTGGGATATATGGATGTTCCTATTCCCCCCCACTCCCATTCCCACTCCTAGCAGGCTGCTAATTCCTATTCCTATGGCTACCCCTATTGCTCAGTGAGTGCAGTGAGAAGGGAAGAATATGGTATTCATATTGGATGGGGGTGAAGATTCAGGCCACAGGGATTAAATATGTGACCCTACACAGGTTTGTACGGGTAGACATTTGAAAATTTCTTTTCCACATAAGAAAAATATTCTTTGCAGCCCACATGTTGGGTTGCTTACCTTTGTTATGTCAGTGCACCAGGGGTTTGGAAGGGAGAGGGAGGAAAGGTTAGTGATGCTGTTGTGGTTATGGATTCAGGTGTTGTTGTTGTTATGTGCCTTGGAGTCAATGCAGGTGAGGTTGGTTGAATTACTGAGGCCAATCTCCTTGAGGAGAGGTCCTATGTATTGTATGGTGATTGTATTAGGATATGATTTAGGGACTAGGTCAGTGGTAACAGCTAAGAACCCAGGTCCCTATAGGACAAACAAACACAGTATGAGGTTTTATTGAATATGGTTCCTATTTCAGTGATTAACGTGCATTGGGGTCAGCGGATGCTGTCAGGATCTAGCCACATTCATAACCCTTTATATCTGGGTCCAGCTGTTGTGTGAGTTCCTTGCAGCTTCTATACTGATCTTTTTCCTTGCTGCATCTGCCCCCTCCCTCCCACCCCCATCTGTCATCCTTACTTGGGTTTGATATGTCCAGCAAACAAGCTTGTTCCACCATCTTTTGCAAGCTGTGGATTGGGAAGCCATGCAGTTAAAGAGTTTGGATAGGTACCGTACTCTGATGCCACAAAACTGCTCTGGTGACAGTTGTTTGTCCCAGATAGCAGGCAGAGTGCATAAAGTTTAGGACACTGGAGCAATACATGGCTGTGAGGGCTTGAGCATGTTTTGCCATTTTGGCTAGGGCACAATCTGATCCTCAAACTTGAGATAAAGAGTATGGAGAACATACTGGGATGATAAGTCCCACTATGAGGAGAAAGAATAAGGCAAAATTTATTTGAGAATGGTGAGGCCACTCAGGGGTTGAGACAGTGAAGAGCCCTACTTCAAGAATGATAGATAGTGCCCCAAAGGGGGCAAGGAAGGCCAGGTGGCAAGTTAACATGGAGGTATGTCTACGGGAGTATGTGGAGGTAGGGCTTGCCAGCAGAGGAAAAGATTGTCAACAGAGAGATCTCATTGGGGGTATTCCTCTCCTTCTCTGACCCTCCACCTTACCAAACATGATATCCTTCTACAGCAACTTCTCCCTCCTGACAATATGTCCGAAGTATGAGAGATGAACTTTGGCCATCTTGGCCTCTAAGGAGCATTCTACTTCTTCCAAAATTGACCTATTGGTTCTTTTGGCAGCCCATGGCACTTTCAATATTCTCCTCCAACACCATAACTCAGAGGCATCAATTTTTCTACGGTCTTCCTTATTCACTGTCCAGCTTTTGCATGTATATGAGGTTATTAAAAATACCGTGGCTTGAGTCAGGCGCACCTTAGTCCTCAAGCTGGGGTATAATTTGAGGGCAGCTTTGAACTCAGCTAGAATGTCTCATCCTAGGATTGGTGTAGGGAACTTGGGTAGAACTAGAAAGGTGTATGCGAATGGGGTGTCATTAAGTGAGCATGCTAGGGGTTCTGTGATGACAAGTCAAGTAGGGACTTCATCAACCCCAACTATCAATATAGGGATAGGGTGTGTCTGCCCTAAGTATTCTGTTAGAGCTGAGTAAGTGGCCATGGTGTCTAAAAGAAGAGACTGGCTTACCTGAAACATGGACCATTACCCTGGGTTCACTGTGAGTTATTTCTATGGGAGCCGGTGATCCCAGGCACCTTCAGTTGTCTGCGGCCAATCCTAGAAGCTCTGGTAAGGCAAACCCCTTTATTTGTTGGGACTGGGGGGCTATTGATCCCTTCCTTCTCTGGAGAAAGGGGCAATCAACCTCCCAATGTCCCTCCTGTTTGCAGGCGTGGCATGGGGCCAAGGGTAGGATGAGGGTTGGGGCAGTTTTTTGCCCAATGACCTTCTTGGTTACATTTGAAGTGGGGCCCAGGTGATGCCCCAGAGGATATTGTGTCATACCCCTTCTTTGGTCTGGAACCCTATAGAACATTGGCCAGTAGCAGGAATTTTGCCTTGGCTCTTTGGACCTCTTCATGTTTTTCCTGTTCTTCTCTACCATCATAGACCGTGAAGGCCACGTTTAAGAGGTCCTGTTGATTTGTTTGGGGACCCTACTCAATTTTTTTAGTTTCCTTTTTATATGTCTGGGGCCGACTGAGAGATGAAATCAGTGTTAATAACTGTTATACCTACTAGGGATGTTGGATCTAGTTTGGTGTATTTTATAAGGCCTCCATTAGACATGACAGAAATTGGGCTGGGTTTTCGTCTGACTTTTGGGTGATATTTCTAATTCTGTCATAATTGACTGCCTTATGAGCAGTTTTCTTTAAGCCTTCTGCAAAGCAAAGAATCATATGATCTCTAAGTCCATGGTTGATGTGGCGTGGTTGATAATCCTAAGAGAGATCTTCTCAGGGGAACTGCTTGAGTTCCCACTGGCTTATCGTTGCTCATAGCATGCACCTCATCAGCAAAAGTCTGAGCCACTATCCAGACCCTTTCCCTTTCATCAGGAGATGGTGTGGAAGTGAGAGTGATGTAGAGGTCATGCCAGGTGAGATCACAAGATTGAGTGAGGTATTTGAATTGTTTGATGTAGGTGTCTGGATAGGGAGAGATATTTCCTAGCTTCTTTTCAATTTGTGAGAGTTCAGATAGGGAAAAGGGAACATAGACATGGACAATGCCCTTTGCCCCAGCTACCCAGCATAACAGCTTCAGGGGTGAGCAGGGGTGGGTATTAGGATCGATGAGAGAGGTCTCGGGACCGAGTATGTAGTGGAGAGGGAAGGTACAGCAGAGTAGGTAAGGCCAGATGGTGGAGGAGAGCAGGAAGAGGAGGAGGACAGTGCAGAGGAGGAAAAAGGGTTGTACGGAGGGGGAAGTGCAAGTGGGGGATGGGCATGGTCTAATGAATCTAAAGAGGAAGCGTTGGGGAGTGAGGTTGGGTCTTGGGTGGAGGGTGGTTTCTCAAGGACTAGCAGGATTTGAGACGGGGTGAAAGTCAGACTGAGAGAAGGATGAGAACAGAGAGAAAAGAAAGACTGTATGTAGGAGACCTCAGGCCACTTGCCGCTGCATTGACAGAGTTATCAAGGTCACAAAGGATATTGAAATTGAAGGTGCCATTCTCCGGCCATTTGGAACCATTATCAAGTTTATATTGAGGCCACTCTTGATTACAGAAAAAGAGTAAGAATCCTGGCTTGATATCAGCTTGTAGCCCTAGAGTCTTAAGATTGCACAGGAGGCAGCCCGAGGCTGGAGAGTTAGGGTGAGAATCAGGAAGCCTCTGAGGAGAAGGGCAAAAAAAAAATCCTCATCTCTATTGCCAGACCACTGAGAGAAGAGGAAGGAATTGAGCTCATGGGACGTCCCCCGAGAGCAGCAATCCTGAGCCACAGTTGAGAAGAGTCTGTCTGGCCTAGCGCTAGGACTTATTTTACAGCACAGAGGACCTGAGAGAGGGATGCATGCCCAAACACTCACCCTGAGATTGTTGACTGGTGTGTGGCTGTAAAAGTGAACAACAGCAATGGATGAGGGTCCCTGGGTGGGTGTTTGGTAAGCAAGTTCAGTAGGGACAGCCGGAAGGCAGATCAACCCAAGAGCTGGGGATCATCCTGGGTCCCGGCAAAGTCCCTTCTGGGTTTCAGCACCATAAATGTGAGAGGGAATGAACCAGAACACAAACACCCTCATGTAAGGCTTTGTTGGAGGTCTGAATAAAAGGGAGGGAGGTGTTGCTGGGTGAAGGATTTTTATACTGGGTAAAGAGGAGGGAGGGGTTGAGATTAGTGGAGATAGGTGATAGATTGACTAGGGATGATGTGCCTGTAAGGAGAGAGGACTTTCCAGTAGGGAGAGAGGAAACGCAGCATGCAGCCATTTTATTATGCATGTGGATGTGGGATTCTATCACCATGTACTTTAAATATTCTTCTCTAGTACTGTAACTCAAATGCATCAATTATTCTATGGTCTTCCTTATTCAAGGTCCTGCTTTCATATGCATATGAGGTGATTTTAAGTAACATGTCCTGGGTAGGCACACCTTAGTACTCAAACTGACATTTTTGTTATTGGACACTTTAAAGAGGTCTCATGGAGCAGATTGGCCAAGCTAGGTCAACGTGGTATGAGCTGTAAGTTTGGAGTTTCACATACACCATCCTGCACTTCAGATCCACTGACCTCTTTACTCTCAGCCATAAACCTCAGGAATTAGGTCAGTGCTCATGGTCTCAGGAGTTCACAACTCCCTAAAATTTCAGACCATTCAGCCCTTCTTGAGCTCTCTCATCTTAATATCCATGGGTGCCAATAGAACATGTCCAAACTCAGCCCTTGTCTTCATTCCTGTATTTTCCCCATTTCCACTCAACAAGTAGACCAAGGTGGTCCACAGCCAGCATATTAGATGACTCACCAGTTCTCTTTAACTTTCAGTCCTAGAAGAGGGTTTCTCTTATGGGCAGACTTGCCTTGATACCTCTCTGGCCAAACAGCTTGTTTCAAATTCAAAAAGCCAAGCAGTCCTCTTTTTTTTTTCTTTTTCTTTTCCTGCAGGTCTTTCTTTGAATCAGGAATTTCCTGTTTGCTCAGCAATTCTAGGTGGATATGCATGCCTTTTCAAATACAAATACACTAACTCTGAAGGTTCTGGGTGGGGCTCAGAATTTCACCTAAGGCCTGTATTTTAAAAGGCCTAAAACAAAAAGGAGTTCTGGTAGCGCAGGGATTACGAATCGGGCTGCGAACCTTAAGGTCAGTGGTTCGAAACTACCAGCCGCTCCGCGGGAGAAAGATGAGGCTTTCTACTCCCGTAAAGATTTACACCCTTGGAAACCCTGTACAGGGTCGCTATGGGTCGGAACCGACTCAAAGGCACTTAACAACAACAACAAAACAAAAAGCTACTTCTGGTCAAATTCTAACTTCCCTATTAGGCAAATCTTTTGCTTAAGACCTTTTTAAAGTGTTGAAGAGCAAAGATGGAAGCTTGAAGACTAAGGCGCAAGTGACCCAAGCATTGGTATTTTCAATAATCTCATATGCATGTGGAAGCTGAACAGTGAATAAAAAAGACTGGAAAAATTGATGCTTTTGAGTTATGGTGGTGTAGGAGAATATTGAAATGCCATGGACTCCCAAAAGAACCAACAGATCTGTGTTGGAAGAAGTACAGTCAGAGTGCTCCTTGGAGGCCAGGATGGTCAAACTTCGTCTCTCATACTTTGGACATATTTTCAGGAGGGACCAGTCGCTGGAGAAAGATATCATTTTTGGTAAGGTGGAGGGTCAGAGCAAAAGAGGAAGCTCCCCAGTGAGATAGATTGGTAATATGGCAGCATGAATGGGCTCAAGCATGGCAAAAATTGTGCGGTTGAATCAGGAAAGGGCAATGCTTTGTTCTGTTGTGCATAGGGTTGCTATAAGCCAGTACCAACTCAATGGCACCTAACAGCAACAACAACAAAGTGTAAGTTGAAGTTGGGTTTACAAACTCTCTATAATCATAATTCACAATATTCATTTTCATCACACAAGCACGTGTACTTTCTAATAGTAGGCAGAAGAAACCAATACCCATAGAGTTTGAAAACATTCAAACATAAAACTTTTGAAAGCACTTAAGTGCAATCTTTTCTTCTCCACACTTAGACTAAATCCATTCATATGCATATAGCACTAGGCCTCTGGTGGAGTAGATCCAGTAGTCCCTGACCCTTATCCGTCATTTATTTTAACCAGCTTGACATCTGCTTTAGGAAATTCCAGAAACTGCATTTCTGCCCTCAGATTATGTATTTTATATCTCAGGGTCGCTATGGGTCGGAACCGACTCGACGGCACGTAACAACAACAACAACATACACCCTCGGAAACCCTGTACAGGGTCGCTATGGGTCGGAACCGACTCGATGGCACTTAACGACGACAACGATTCCTTTTAGTCATTGTTGATGGTATGCCATGGAGTTGGCTCCAACTCATAGTGACCTGGCATAGGGTTTCCAAGGCTGTAAAGCAGAAAGCCTCATCTTTCTCCCACAGAATCACTTGTTGTTTTGAACTGTTGACTTTGAATTTAGTAGCCCAACTTGTAACCACTAGGCAACAAAATCCATACTAACTATTGAAAAATAAAAATATTTACTTCCCATGCACCTTGGTTCTTTCTGTTACAAAACCTCATGCTTTCATAAGTGTGGAGCCATTGCGATGAATCCAGCTACCAACACCAACCTCAAAAACCATGTGGTACCCATCTTTTGGAGGATGAGTTGGAATTGGCACCAATGGCTTCACTAGTGGTAAAGAGAATCAAATTCAAAATCAACCAAAGGTCAATTCCTTTCAAGTGCAGGTTAGACATGCTTCCACCCTACAATATTCTTTACCATATTCTGATACCAACTATCCCTCCCACAGCATTCTTTGCTTCAAATCTGAGTTTGATAATTCATTCCAATGTCTATACAGAACTCGTAATAATATTCATGACTATAAATTTTATTAGGGAAATGAGCAGGTTACAATTCAGGTTCAAATTCAACTCAGGATGCAGCAGTTCTCCAGTCAGAAATGGCTCTTGTCTGTTATACTATTGGCATGCCCTACTCTTGTCTTCGGCCTCTCAGTTATGTGGTCCCTTGGCCTCTACTTCATTCTGTGGGTAGGCATAGAGCCCTCAAATGCTGTCTCTCCTTGCTACTGCCACTGCCCTTGGTTTTGCCATTCCCTTTGCCATCCCTTCTGTCATTGTTTCTCCCATCACCTCTGCCATTGCCTCTGCTTTCACTATTCTTCTAGGTAGGGATCTCGGTTCACTCATGCTCATTCTTCTTGATGGTCCTGGGATCTTCCCTTCTTGCTTCTAAGATTGCTCATTTATACCTAGCATAATGGTAGATTTCTGTGTCAACTTGATGAGGACAGGATTTCTAGATGTTTAGGAGTTGGGATGTGCTTATTTCCATGGTGTTGAAAACTAACACAGGCATAGTTAACTCTATGGTAAGTGGCTATCAATAACTATACCATAAAAGGGATGCTTACATTTGGTGTGGCCTTTTCCCAATATAATGGACACGTGTGTGGGACTCTCTCTCTCTTCCCACCAGGACCTGGGATTCTACAATTGTAAGATAATAGATGTCTCTTTATATATATGTTGTTGTTGTTAAGTGCCGATCTGACCCATAGCAATCCTGTATAAGGTTTCTGAGGAGCAGCTAGTGAGCTTAAACCACTGACCTTGCAGTTCAAATGGCTTTGCAGCCTGGCACATTAACCCACAGCACCACATATTTCACAGGTTTTGTTTCTCAAGAAAAATGGTCTAAGACACCTAGTTGGATGGCAAAACTAACCAATCTCAGCAATAGAGTCCTGTATAACCCAATCACTTGCTGGGAATTAAGACATTGGATAGAAAAGCCATATCAAATTCAAGCCTCTAGTTCTTCATCAGTTTGTTAAAAGATTTCAATTAGTATTCCATCAATTCCAGGTGTCTTGTTCTGTGCCAATGACTTCTTTAAATCTGGGTACCATTGTTTCCTGATCATGCGATACCTCTTGAAATTGTTGTGAACATCAACTATTTCTTTTTGGTATAGTGATTCTGTATACCTTTCATCTTCTTTAGATGCTTTCTGTGTCATTCAATATTTTGTCCATGGAATCGATATTGCAAGGTGAAAATTAAATTTTTTCTTTAGTTCTTTCAGTTAGTGAAATGCTGAATATGTCCTTCCTATTTTGTTTCCTAATTCCATGTCTTTGCTCATTTCATTATAACACTTGACTTTGTCTTCATTAGCTGCTCTTTGAAATTTTCAGTTCAGCTGTTTTACTTCCTCATTTCTTCCATTTTCTTTTGCATCTTTATGCTAGAGAGCAACTTTCATAATCTCTTCTGACATACATTTTGCTTTTTTCTTTCTATCCTGTCATTCTAATGACCTTTTGCTTTTTTGTTATATGATGTTCTTAAAATCATCCATAATTTTACTGGTCTTTAGTCATTAGAATTTTATGCATCAAATCTATTCTTGTGATAGTTTCTAAATTCAAGTGGAATATGTTCAAGTTTATATTTTGGCTATCATGGACTTATTTTAGTTTTCTTCAGTTTCAACCGAGACTTGCATATGAGCAAGTGATGGTCTTTTTGTTATGTCTGATAATACTTAAAATTTCCATCTGATAATACTTAAATAGTCCCTCAGATGGAAGTCCTGATGTGGCACTGTGGGCTAATGTGTCAGACTGCAAAGTCTTTTGAACTGCGAGGTCTGTGGTTCAAGTTCACTAACTTCTCCTTGGAAACCCTGTACAGGGAGGTTATGGGTCAGATTCGATGTGATGGCACTTAAGAACAACAAATTCCCTCAGATGTCAATTTTATTACTGTGTATTCCATATGGTGAGGTCTAGATTTTTAGTCACCTTTTAAGTATTTGCAATGGATAAGTCATTGAAGGCTTTGATCTTCTTCAGGGAATCCTTCAAGTCCTCTTCTCTTTTAACAAGAGTGACGGTATCATCTGCCCACTAAAGGTTGTTAATTAATCTTCCTCCAATCCTGACACTGCATTATTCTTCATATTATCTAATTTATCAGATTATTAGTTCAGCATATAGATAGAATAAGGAGCTCTGGTAGCGTAGTGGTTACGAATTGGGCTGCAAACCTTTAGGTCAGCGGTTTGAAACTACCAGCTGCTCCGCAGGAGAAAGATGAGGCTTTCTACTCCTGTAAAGATTTAC
>NW_006408932.1:1300957-1302047 GCF_000296735.1 Chrysochloris asiatica | reverse complement strand
ACAAAGTCTAGTAAGAATGCTCCTTTGAAGCCAGGATTGCAAGACTTCATCTCTCATACTTTGGGCATATTATCAGAAGGAACATGTCCTTGGAGGACATAAAGTTTAATAGAGTGAAGTGTGAGCAAAAAAAGGACAACCCTAAATTAAATGAATTGTCACAATGTCAGTGGCAATGATCTCAAGCATAACAGTAATTGTGAGGGTGGTGCAAGACTGGGGGCTGTTTCCTTCTGTTGGGTATAAAGTCACTATGAGTCGGAACTGGCTCAACACGTAAAAACAAAATAATAACCAAGATGGCACAATAAAAGGCTCTCTAATATAAATCAGGTGATCCAAGACTAGAAATCCACATTATCATTAAGGACAGTAAAACTGTAAAAGATTATGTTGGGAGTGGCATTGGCTATGGTGGCTTAAACAGAGAAATAGAAAGAGTGAAAGAAAATGTGATAGTGAGAGAGACAGAACATGAAATAGAATTAGAGCATGAAAAGATGAGATAAAGAGAAAAAAACGGAAGGGGAATGAAAGAGAAAGTGAATTAAAAAGCGATAAGCTTCCATTCAAGATCAATCTATAAAAAAATTGTAAAATAATTGTAGAAATCTACCCGTTAATATTTAATTATCACTAATGCACCTCAAAATATATTTAAATAAAAGAACACTTTATTATGGTTTTGCAATTTGAACTCCAATACATGCACTTCAACCCTTTTTAGATACACAGAATTTAATTTTTATTGTAAGGAGACCATACTAGGGTACAATGTGCCCTAAATCTAAACTCTTTAGAATTATAATAAGATAAAAACAGATACAGAAAAACCTAAAGGAAGAAGAAGCTGTTACAGAATTACAGACACACAACACCAAATCAACACATTTCTGTTGAGTCAATAATGGTCTTATAAGACAGAGTAGAACGGTCTCATAGGATTTTCAGGGTGGATGGTTTCTAAGGGCCTGCCATTCAATTAGTAACTGAGTACTCATCCTACAAACACAAAACAAAACCAACCTGTTAGTCAGTGAACTATTTCACATTTATTTGCTAGTCATAGTCTTTGTAACTGCTACAAAAT
>NW_006408932.1:1283193-1284782 GCF_000296735.1 Chrysochloris asiatica | reverse complement strand
TACAGGGTTGCTATGGGTCAGAATTGACACAACGGCACTTAACAACAACTGCTCTGCTGGGGAAAGTTAAGGCTGCCTGCTCCTGAAAAGATTTGCAGTCTCAGATACCTTGTACAGTATCACTATGAGTCAGAACTGATTTAAAGACAGTGGGTTTTGTGTTCATTTGTTTACTTGCTTTATTTTTTGGTTAGTCCAGGAGAAAGAATAACTCTTTTGGAAGAAATTCATCCAGAATGCTCCTAGAAACAAGGATGGAGGGACTTCTCATATATTTCCAATATGTTGTCAGGAAGAACCTGTCCCTGGAGACTATCATAATAGACATTCTGCAAATAAAATGGAAAACCCACAATGAGGTGGGTTATCACACTGACTGTTCTAATGGGATCAAACTTTAAAATGATTGTGAGGATGGCACAGGAATGGACACTGTTTCTTGCACATAACAACAATAATATCTTCTCAATTAATAAGTGCTTCTGGGTCATAGCACAATATTAATTTTATCAAGGGACTTTTAAAGTAAAAAAGGCAGCATTAAATATTTTTTGTTGTAGTTAAGTGTCAATTAATAGGTACCAACTCACAGCAACATCTTGTGAAGTTTCTGAGGACAAACTGATGGGTTCAAATTGCCAAAATGGTGGCCTGCCGTCTGGTATTGAATCTGCAGAGTAGATTATAGTATTGCTGCTACGATTAGTCGCTACCGACTCACTGTTATTGTTAGGAGCCATCCAGTCAGTACCGACTCATAGCACCTCATTCACAGCAGAATGAAACACTGCTCAATCCTGGGCCAACCTCATTACTGTTACCACGTTTGAGACCATTGATGCTGCCACTGGGGGTCTTCCTCTTTTTTTTACTGAAGCTCCACCTTACCAAACATGATAATCTTCTCCAGCAACTGGTTCCTCTTGACAGTATGTCAGAAGTATGAGAGACAAAAATTGGCCATCCTGGCCTCCAAGGAGCACTCTGGCTACACTTCTTCCAACACATATCTGTTTGTTCTTTTGGCAGCTCGTGGCACTTGCAATATTCTCCTCCAACACACTAACTCAAAAACATCAATTCTTCTATGCTTCTGTGCTCTTCCTTATTAACTGTCCAGCTTTCATGTGTATATGAGGCTATTGAAAATACCATGGCTTGAGTCAGGTGCACCTTAGTCTTGAAGCTGACATCTTTGCTCTTCAACACTTTAAAAAGGTCTTTTGCAGAAGATTTGCCTAATGCAATACATTGTGCGATTTCTTGACTGCTGCTTCAGTGATTGTTAATAGCTGATCCAAGAAGAATGAAATCCTCAACAACTTCAATCATTTCTCTGTTGATGAGAATATTGTTACAGTGATGAGGATTTTTGTTTTCTTTACATTGGGATGTAATTCATACCGAAGGCTGTGATCTTTGATCTTTATCAGTAACTACTTTAAGTCCTCTTCACTTTCAGCAAGCAAGGTTGTGTCATCTGAATATTGTCGGTTATTAATTAGTCTTCCTCCAATCCTGATGCCATGGTTTTCTTCATATAACCCAGCTTCTCAGATTATTTGCTCAGTATACATGTTGAATAAATA
>NW_006408932.1:1272020-1281162 GCF_000296735.1 Chrysochloris asiatica | reverse complement strand
ATATATATATATATATAAGTCCTGGTGTGGCGCTGTAAGCTAATAAGTCAGATTGCAGATATTTGAACTGCATGGTCAGTGGTCCAATCTCACCAGGTGCTCTCTGGAAACCCTATGGGTCAGAATCCATTTGACAGAACTTAACAACAACATCATATAAATAGAAGCATATGCACTGAACTGCTAACCACAAGTTTAGCTTGACTTAGCTATTAACCAGTGGTGACTGAACAGAGCCAGTGGCTTTGTAGTACAAAAACAAGAAAATTGTCTATTATAAAAATTACAGCCAAGTAAACCCTAAGAGAAAGTTCTACTTTGTCATAAGGCATCACTAGAAATTGAAATTGATCGGACTGTACTTAACCACAACATTCAGTATATAGTATAGAGGAGCATACTTGACATAATTTAACAACAATAACATATATAAAATATTATTTACTAACCAGCTTTTTTATTTGAAATATTTTTAACAATGACAACTTACATGTTTCAATAAATTAGGCTATGTGTGGAGTTTTGTGAACAAATTCAAGTCATCACAGAACCATTCACAAATTTTACTACATCCTATGCCTGGTAACAGAATGGGATTAATTCAAACTCAAGATGTTAACTTTTGACTGTGAACTGACTTCAGTAACTGTAACTCTATACTATTTTATTATTATTATTATTATCTTCTTCTGAATGCAGTAATCTTTTTGACAGGACGCCTTCTCAAGTTGATTTATACATTCTTATTTCTCACCCTTTCTGATAGTGCATTTCAAACAAAACATGATTTAAGAAGCTTTGCTCACTTTGCCTGCATTTTTTAGTCTGCTGTGTCATTGCACAGCCTTTTATAGCATACTACTTTTTGTTTCTCCTTCCATTTGTTCTCTCAGCCTCAGCTACACTGGACTTAGAATTGTCAGATGATTATATGACTTAATAAATGTAAAGCAATGGGAATATTGCCTAACATGTATGATTTATGCGTGTTAGACGAACTGATACCAAACAAACTTGATTTAAAGGAACTGCCCTCTCTACAAATAAGTTGCCACTAATACTCCTCATTTAGATAGAGTTTGGTGATGAAGTTGGTAAACGTTATTAGAGATCTCATCTCACCATAAAATAACTGATAGCTTCCTTTTTGATTGCCTATGTTGGACTGTGAAATAATTACAAGCAGATCATGTGTCGCATTCATTCTTCACATCATTAGTGGTTGCCACAATGACAACAATGAATTTCAGTAGTTTTCAACAAATAGATAAAACTCAGAAACTAAGAAAATTTAGAAATATCCTAAATTTTATTCCAGAGATTTTCTCACCAATAAGTTTTATGATAAAACTAGTTATGGTGACAGTAGAACAAGTAGACTTTTTGAGAGACTTTTTCTAATCAAATTTAACGTTTTTCTTTTTTCCCCCTTGAAAGTAGACCTGTGATTCAGTAGGGCACATAAGACCCTGATTTATACTTGTTGATGTTGTTACATGTTGTCCAATTGGTTCCTACTCTTAGCAATCCTACGTACAACAGAAGAAAACAGATACAACCTGCAGCAGCATCACAATAATTGTTAAATTTAAGCTCTCTGCTGCTACAGTTCTGTAAATCCACCTCACTGGAGGCTTTCCTCTTTTTCATTGACCCTCCATTTTACCAAGCATGATGCCCTTCTCTTGATTCTTCTGGCAGTCCCTGGCATATGCAATACTCTTTGCCAACACCATAATTCAGTTGTATCAATTCTTTTCTAGTATTCCTTACTTTCTTACCAACGTTCACTTGCATATGAGGTGAGTTAAAATACTATGGCTTGGGTCAGGTGTACTTTATACCACAAGAAACAATCTTTGTTCTTTAAAACTTTAAACAGATTTTTTTTTTTTTTTTTTACAGTAGATTTGCCCAATGCCATACATCATTTTATTTCTGTACTGCTACTTCCATGTGTGTTGAATGCAGAGTGAAGTGAAATGAAATTCCTAACAACTTCAATCTTTCCCCCATTTATTATGATGTTGTTTATTACTCTAGTTGGAAAGATTTTCATTTTCTTTAAATTAGGTGCAATCTATACTGAAAAGTGTATTCTTTGATCTTCATTCGTTAGTGCTTCAAATCCTCTTCACTTCTAGCAAATAAGACTGTGTCATCTGCATATCACAGTCTGTTGATGAGACTTCTTTGAATCCTGATGATATGTTGTTCATCATATAATCTAGCTTCTTGGATCATTTGCATGCATGCATATTGCATAAATATACTGACAAATACAACCCTGATGCACTGCTTTCCTAATTTTAAACCCTTCAGTATCCCAGTTTTTTCTGTTTGAATTATTGATTCTTGCTCTATGTATATGTTCCTTATGAGAATAATTAAGTGTTCTAGAATCCATTTTTCACAATGTTATCCAGAGCTTGATATGATCGATGCAGGAAATCATAAACTATTAACTTTTATTTTGTTCTTTTATTTAATTTTATTATTGCTTATTATTATTTTTCTGGAATTGTCTCATTTTCAGCCAACATCTACCTAACATCAACAATTATAGCCATCATTCCATGGTACCATGGACTGCCAAAAGAACAAAAAATCTGTTAGAAGAAGCCAAGACAGTCAGACTTCATCTTTCATACTTTGGACATATTATCAGGAAAGACCAGTCAGTTCCTGGAGAAGTACAACATGAATGGTAAAATGGAGAGTGACTGGAAAACAGGAACACCCTTGATGAAATGGATTGGCACAGTGGTAGCAGCAATAGATTCAGGCATATCAGCAATTTTGAAAATGGCAAAGAACCAGGTAATGCTAATCTATTGTACATAGCGTAGCTGTGGATCGGAACCGACATGCTGACACCTAACAACAACAACAACATATCGTCTTCTAACTCTGACTTAAATTCCCAGTTACTCCATGTTGATGTACTACTGCAACCAATTAAAAATTTTCTTCTGCAAAGTTTTACTTGCATATGGCCTTGATGATGTTATTTGAGAATTTCTGTATTCTGTTAGATCACCTTTCTTTGGAACAGACACAAATAAGTACTCCTTTTAATAGTTTTGTCAGGTAGCTGTCTTAGAAATTTTTTGAAATAAATGAGTGAGCCCCTCCTGTGCTGTTGTTGAAATATATCAGTTGATACTTTGATACTTTGTCAATTCCTTGAACCTTTTTTTTTTCCCCTAATTTCTTCATTGCACCTTGAACTTCTTCCTTCAATGCTATTAGATCTTCATCCAGTGGTACCTGCTGAAATTTCTGAACAATTTGAAGAGGTACCAAATGATTCTCTTTGGTACAGTTACACTGTGTAATCATTCCAGGTTCTTTCACAGCATCCTGTATTATTCATTGTTTGCCTATAGATTCTTTCAATGTTGCAAATGAGACTTAGAATTTTTTTTTTTTTCTTTAGTTCTTTCAGCTTGAGAAATGTTGAGAATGTGTTTCCCTTTGGTTTTCCTACATTCAGGACTTTGCACATTCTTTTTATACTACTTTATTTTGTCTTCTTAAGCCATCCTTTAACTTTTTTTTTTTTTTTTTTTTTACACTGTGCATCCATAATGTTTGTTCTAGGAGCTTAGAGTCAATGCAGGGTGCCATGATTAGACAAATTACAGTAAAGCAGACACTTTTAGGAATTTTAGAATTCAAGCTTAATGACGAAAAGTTCAATAGTCTTTGAAAACAACTGGCTTAAGATTTCACTACTTTGAGGATACTATCCAGCATAAAACCAATTTCAATAGATTTATTGAACTTTATATGTTTGTGATTTATTACTAAATTAGCACATTTCTTTCAGAATAAACTAAGCTCTCCTTTTTATATTTTCCTGATGTTAGAATGTGTTGTTTCACTTCACAGAAGCAATTGACGAGTGAGAACTATCTACAGAAGTTTGGCATGTGCAGGATACCTGGGTATTCCATTGCTTCTCATGTTCCTTTAGATCTTTTTCTTCACTAAGTCCTCGAGACTGCTGCACAGATAACATGCTGACACATAGGCTTTTAACAGAAACACCTTTTTGGGTAACTGTTTAAAACATTATCAATTTTAAATCATAAATGTCCCTTGTTACAGAAACAAAATACTTACTAGCCACTTCTTAAAAAAAAAAAAAAAAAAAAAAATGACGATGGCAAAAAGCAAACAGTTAAGTGACCAATATCCAGACAGGTGTCTGTTACACTTAAACAATGTGGCTTTGCTTAAAGTGTAAGAAGGAAGAAGGTTATAGTTACACTTAAACAATGTGGCTTTGCTTAAGGTGTAAGAAGGAAGAAGCTCAGCTATAGAGCAAAGGTGAGTTAAGAGGGAAAGAAGGGAAAAGAAAAAGTAGAATTTATGAACACATAATTCTATTGTCTATGATTAAAGTACTTTACTTTTTAGCAACACATTAAACAATTTTACATATCTAATTACTTAATGAAATCCAACAAACTCTTCTAGAGTTCTAGAGTATTTGCTTTTCTGGGTAGGGTTCCACTCTCTGCTCTTCTCCCTTGATGGTCCCAGGGACATCTACTCATAGATTGCAAAGTAAATCACTCCCTTCTTTTTGCTACAAAATGTTTACTTTTACATTTCTAACCCTCACAATCAGTCCTCATAACAATTATTCACTATTGTATCACAAGAGACCTATCTGCATCTCCTTTAATCAGACCCATCCAGACAAATTGGATACTACTCAGTGGAGATCCTACCTTCCTTCACGTCCTCCGGATCTAGGCTCCCTCTAGAAAGCTTGTAAGCCAGTCACTTCTTGCCTTTGTAGCCCCTCCCCCCCCCCCATTTTGGGTAGCCAATGTCCAAGTTGCCCATCCCTGTCCTCTCCGTGTATGGAGGGGGTGGGAATGATCCTCACTGTAAAGATTTGTTCCCTCTTTTGAGCTACTGCATCCATAGGTGTAGGTCAAGTTCATCAAATTGTATCAGATTACTTTTTTTCCTCTTCTTTCTTCTTCTAGTTGAGCTCTGATCATCCAGTCATTGAAGCCTGGTCAAGTGGGTATTATCTTCAAGTGTGGGTGTTCTTGTGCATATGGCCTCTCTTCTTATCAGCTGGACACTTCACTCTCCTGAAGACTGACTTAAAAGCTTTCTATGGTGATATTTCTGGCTATTCCTTTCTGTCTCCCACAAGTGTCTATTTTATAATGATATGCAAGGGAAACTAAAATTCAAACAACAGCCAAGCATCTTAACATTATTTCACCCCTTTTGCCCATTCCAACCATATCTCAATCCCTCTATCTCAGAGTCCTGTTGTTCCAAGGTTGTGCATACATCATTATTTACCTCTGTCCCACTTAGTCCATGCAAACTTGCTTAACTGCTCTCCCAACCACCTTGTTCTTCCATTCCCCTCCCCCTTCTTGTGTATTGTTCCCCTTCCTAGCACCCAAACTATCCTGTGTCTATTCCCTACCCTGTGCTCCACCTTCCCTTTCTTCCCCTCACCCCATCCCCCAACAACCCGGTAACCGGAAAATAATCCCCCTCCCCTTTAGTATGGGTTATTTTTCTTAGTCTTTTACAGTAGTGGTCCTACACAGCAATTCTCCTTTTGTGACTTACTATTTTCACTCAACATAATGTCCTCAAGGTTCATCCATGTTGTGTGGTGGCTTGTAGCGTCCTTGTTATTATTCAAGGTAGCATAATATTCCATTGTGTGTATGCACTACAGTTTGTTTACCCATTCTTCAGCTGTTGGGTAGTTAAACTGTCCCATCTTTTTGCTATTGTAAATACTGTTGCTATGAACTTTGGTGTGCATATATCTACTCATGTTATGACTCATTTTTCTTGTGGGTAAATATCAAGTAGAGAAATTGCTGGATCATAAGGTATTTCTATTTCCAACCTTCTGAGGAAGCGCCATATTGCTTTACAGAGAGGTTAGACCATTTTGCAATCCCATCAGCAGTGCAGGAGTATCCCAGTCTCTCCACATATCCACCAGCATTTACTGTCCTCTATTTCTTTTATCTTTGTATTATTGCTGGTGTGAGATGATATCTCATTGTTGTTTTGATTTGCATCTCTCTAATGGCTAGTGGCTCTGGTAGCATAGTGGTTACGAATTGGACTGCGAACCTTAAGGTCAGCAGTTCTAAACTACCAGCCGCTCCTCAGGAGAAAGATGAGGTTTTCATGCTCCTGTAAAGATTTACAGCCTTGCAAACCCTGTTCAGGGTCGCTATGGGTCAGAATCAACTTGATGACGCTTAACAACATAACAACAATAATGGCTAGCGATTGTGAACATTTCTTCATATGTTTGTTGGCTGCCTGGATCGCCTCATTGGTGAAGTATCTGTTCATGTCCTATGCCCATTTTTTAAATTGGGTTATTTGTTTTTGTCTTGTAGAAGTGTCATAGTATTATATATATTGAAGACATGAGTCCCTTGCCTGATGTGTCATTGTAAAAGATTTTTTCCCATTCTGTGGTTTCCACTTTTACTCTTTTGGTGAAGTCTTTTGATGCACGTAAGTTTTTAATTTTCAGTATGTCCCAATCATCTATTTTATCTATTTTGTTTGTATAGTTTTCAAAATATTTGGTAGTCTGAGGATTCCATGAAATAGTGCCCTCACATTTGTACCTATTTTTTCAATGATGACGTTCATAATACTGGGATTCACATTTAAGTCTTTAATCCATGTTGAGTTGGTTTTGTATAAGGTGTGATGTGAAGGTCTTGTTTCAATCTTTTGCATATTGCTTTCCAGTTCTGCCAGTACCATCTACTGTAGAGACTATCACCTCCCCATGAGATATATTTAGGAACTTTGTGAAAAATCAGTTGGCTGTATGTGGATGGGTATATTTCTGGATTCTCTATTATGTTCCATTGATCAATGTACCTTTCATTGTACACATACCAAGCTGTTTTGACCACTGTTGTTGTTGTTAGGTTCCATCGAGTCAGAACCAAGCCATAGTGTCCTTATGCACAGCAGAATGCAATACTGCCTGATCCTGGGCCAACCTCATTACTGTTACCACACTTGAGTCCATCACTGCTGCCCCTTGGCTAGTCTATTGCATTGGGAGTCTTCTTCTTTTTCTCTGACCCTCCACCTTACCAAACATGATATCCTTCTCCAGAGACTGGTACCACCTCACAACATGTCCAAAGTATGAGAGGCGAAGTTTGGTCATCTTGGCCTCCAAGTAGCACTCTGGATACACTTCTTCCAAAACAGATCTATTGGTTCTTTTGGCAGCCCATGGCACTTTCAATATTCTCCTCCAACACCATAATTCAAAAGCATCAATTCTTCTACAGTCATCCTTATTCACTGTCCAGCTTTTGCATGCATATGAGGTTATTGAAAATACCATGGCTTGGGTCAGGTGCACCTTAGTCCTCAAGCTGACATCTTTGCTCTTCAACACTATAAAACGATCTTGAGCAGCAGATTTGCCTAATACAATATGTCCTTTGATTTCTTGACTGCTGCTGCCATGAGTGTTGATAGTTGATCCAAGAAGAATGAAGTCCTTGACAACTTCAATATTTTCTCCATTAATAAGAATGTTGTTTATTGGTCCAGTGTTGAGGATTTTTGTTGTCTTTATATTGATATGTAATCCATACAGAAGGCTGTGCTCTTTGATCTTCATCAGTAAAGGTTTTAAGTCCTCTTCACTTTCAGCAAGCAAGGTTATATCATCTGCATATCGCAGGTTGTTACTGAGTCTTCCTCCAATCCTGATGTCACATTTATCTTCATATAACCGAGCTTCTCTGATTATTTGCTCAGCATACAGGTTGAATAAGTATGTAGCCGTGTAATAAATTTTGAAGTAGAGGAGTGAGATGTTTCCAACCTTATTCTTCTTAAGTATTGCTTTCCATATCCTGGGTTTCTTTCCTTTCCATATAAAGTATGTAATTGTTTTTTCTATCTCTTTGAAGAATGCCGTTGGAATATGGATTGGGATTACATTATATGTATAAAATGCTTTGGGCAATAATGACATTTTCACAATATTAAGTCTTCCTCTCCAGGAGCATGGTGCATTCTTCCATTTTTGTAGGTCTCTTGTGTTTTTTTGTGGTAATATTTTGTAGTTTTCTTTGTATAAGTCCTTTGTTTCTCTGGTTATATTCATTCCTAGATATTTCAGGTGGCTATTGTTAACAGAATTGCTTTCCTAATGCCCTTTTCAGCCCTGTCGTTATTGGTATAGAGGAATTGAACTAATTTTTGCATGTTAATCTTATCTTATATCTGCCCACTTTGCTGAATCTTCCACTGAGGACTAGTAGCTTTTTACTTACTCTGGGGATTTCTGCGTATACGGTCATATCGTCTGCAAATAGAGAAAGTTTTACTTCCTCTTTGCCAATTTGGATGCCTTTAATGTCATTGTCTTGCTCTTGGTAAGACTACCAGCACAATATTGAATAAGAGTGTTGACAAAGGGCATCATTATCTGGTTCCTGTTCATAGAGGAAAGACTTTCAGTTTCTCAACATTGAGAATAATGTAGGATTTTATGTATATGCTCTTAATTATGTTGAGGAATTTCCCTTAAATGCCTACTTTGTTGAGTTGTTTTATCAGGAATGTATGTTGGAGTTTGTCAAATGCCTTTCTGCATCAATCGATATGATCATGTGGTTCTTTTCTTTTTTCGTATTTATATGGCAGATTACATGGATCATTTTACTAATGTTGAACCATCCTTGCATCTCTGATATGAATCCCACTTGATCATGATGTATTATCATTTGATGTGCTGCTGGATTCTATTGGCTAGGGTTTTGTTGAGAATTTTTGCATCTATGTTCATGAGGGATATTTGTCTACAGTTTTCTTTCTTAGTAACGTCCTTCCCTGGTTTTGGTATGAGGGTTATGCTTGCTGCATAAAATGTATTAGGACGTTTTCCATCCTCCTCTATCTTCTGGAGGAAGTTGATCAGAATTGGTAACAGTCCATCCCTGAATGTTTGGTAGAACTCACTGGTGAAGACATTTGGACCTGGACTTCTTTTGTTGGGAAGTTTTTGATGATCTGATCAATTTCTTCTTTTGTTATGGGTCGGTTCAGGTTTTCTACTTCATTCTGCGTAAGTATATGT
>NW_006408932.1:1251614-1268155 GCF_000296735.1 Chrysochloris asiatica | reverse complement strand
GCCAATACCAGTCCATTTCAGCTCACTAATGCCTAAGATATTGATGTTGATGCATTCCATTTCATTTTGACAACTTCCAATTTTCCCAGATTCATACTTCGCACATTCCATGTTCCGATTTTGAATGGATATTTACAGCTGTTTCTTTTCATCTTGAGTTGTGGCCCATCAGCAAATGAAGGTTCTGTGTGCTCTTCTCCCCTGAACTTAACTCTATTCACGTCATCGTGGTCAACTCTACTTTGAGGAGGCATTTTTTTTTCCCCAGTCGCAAACTGAGTGCCTTCCCACCTTCCGGTCCTGTATCTGACAATGTTTCTCTGCTATTCATAGAATTTTCAGTGACTAACGATTCGGAAGTAGTTTGTCAATCTTTCTTCCTAGTCTGTCTTTGTTTTGTAGCTCATCTGAAACCTGTCCACCATGGGTGACCCTGCCGGTTATTTAAACTACTGGTGGCATAGCCCTGAAAATCATAGCAACTCAAGCCACCACAGCATGACAGACAGATGAGTGGTGGCTGTTTCGTTTATGTTGATATTATCACTTTAAATTTCAATGTCAATCCTGATACAATCAAGATACAAGCAAGATGTTCTCACCTGAGAATATCAATCCTAATACAATCAAGTAGTTCTCTCCCAAGATGGCAGCTCCTGTTACAACTGAGTGTCTTGATCCAGAATTCAATGGATTTCTGGATTCCCTTCAAATTCCCCAGCTGTAAACCCTCCAATTGTCCAAACATAGCTTTATATTTGTTTCAGAGTTCCAACACTATCTCATGAGCCCTCTTGGCCTTGTGTTCCGTGTTGTTGTTGACTGAGCTCTAACAGAATTTAGGATTTAATTTTCAGCTTATTTCCTTTGTTTGTCTGCTTGCCCTGCCCCACAATCCTTGTTCAGGCCTTTTTTTCTAGTGATAAACAGTTCAGGGCCGGCTATGGCTATTTGGTTTTAATTGGAAACTGTCTCTTTAAATTTAGAGGAGATCTGTGCACATGCGTAGTAGAACCTTCTGAGGGTGGGGCTGGAGTGCCCACTTGCTCAGGCACCCCTATAGTCACCAGAATGTAGGTGCGCAGATAGCAAGTGACCAACAGCTATCAAAAGAAAAGAATGTCCACACCTTTATCTCAGTGGTTCTGCTAGGTGTCTGTGGCTGCTCGGATCCTTCCCCCACGTGGTCTCACCCAAGATGGCGGCTCCTGGAGCAGCTGACACTCCCGGATTAGAAAGCAATAGATTTCTTGCTTCTTCCAAAATTTCCCAGCTCCAAGCCTTCCAACATTCTAAATATTCCTTTATATGTGGTTCAAAGTTCTGGGACCATCCCCTGAGCCTGCTTGGTCGGGTATTCTGTGTTGTTGCTGGCAGAGCTCTTACTGCACTTCCACGGGATCCGCCCTCTTGCAATTTTAGTTTAGGTAGGTCATGTTTTTCTAAAATGTATCCATTTCTTCTAAGTTTTCAAATTTGTTGGAGTACAATTCTTCATAGTATTCTGTTATTATCCTTTTGATTTCCTTTGGTTCCATTGTTATATCACCTTTGTGGTTTCTAATGCATATTTGTGTCTTCTCCCTCTTTTGTTTTGTTAGGTTTGCCAACGGTCTGTTAATTTTGTTAATCCTTTCAAAGAAACAGCTTCTTGACCTGTTGATTCTTTTTATAGTTTTTCTGTTTTCTATTTCATTTATTTCTGCTTTAATCTTTATTATTTCTTTTCTTTTGGTGGCTATAGGTTCTCTCTGTTCAATTATTTCTAATTGTTGTAGATGCTGTGTCAATGTGTTAATTTTTGGTTCTTTCTTCTTTTTGGATGTGTGCATTTATTGCAAAAGAAATGTTCTCTCAGCACCACTTTCGTCATGTCCCAAAGACTTTGGTATGTTGTATTTTCGTTCTCATTTATTTCTAGGAACTTTATGAATTCCTGTTTAATTTATTGAACTACCCAGTCGCTTTTCAGCAGGGTGTTATTCAGTTTCCATGTATTTGACTTTATTTCCTTGGTCTTCCTATTGTTGATTTCTAACTTGATAGTATTGTGATCTGAGAAGATGCTTTGTAGAATTTTTATATTTATAAATTTATGGACATTTATTTTGTGGCCTAAGAAATGATCTGTTCTGGCTAATGTTCCATATGCACCGGAAAAGAATGTGTATTTTTCTGTTGTTGTGTTGAATGCTCTGTACACATCTATGAGAAGCAGTTGGCTGATTGTGTTGTTTAGTTCCTTTGTGCCTTTGTCAAGTTTTTTTCTGGTTGTTCTATCCATTTTTGAAAGCAAGGAATTAAAATCACCCACTATTATTGTATATTCGTTATTTCTTTCTTCAAATCTATTAGAGTTTGCTTTATATTTTTTGGAGCTCTTTCATTGAAAGCATAGAAATTTATTATGGTTATGTCATCTTGTTCAAATACCTTTAATTTTGAGATAATGTCCATCTTTTTCTATTATACTGGGGTTTGCTTTAAAGTTCATTTTATCGGAGATTAGTTCTGCCACTCCTGTTCGTTTTTTGTTGCAATTAACTTTGTATATATTTTTTCCATCCTTTGACTCTTAATCTGTTTTTATCTCTGTGTGTTAGATGTGTCTCTTGCAGACAGCATATTGGAGGATCTCATTTTCTTATACATTCTGCCATCCTCTGTCTCTTAACTGGTACATTTAATCTGTTTACATTCAGTCTAGTTATCGATAGGTATGGATTTATTGCTGCCATTATATTTGATTTTTGTGGTATTGCTGCTTTCTTTTTTCTGTGTGTCTTCCTTTTCTGAGTTCATGCTTTTTGTGTTCTTTCTTGTGAATTTCCATGTTCTTCTTGGAGTTTCATTTTCTTGGTATATTGTGAAATGTTAATTTTCTTTGAGGTTACTTTATAGTCCATTAACTTTTCTCTCCATTTAGTGCAGTCTATTTTATCCTGTAATCTACCTGATCTTCTCACTATCTGAATCTCCTTTCCTACATGTTTACCTTCTAATACATTGTAATTGTTTTGATTGTAGACTGAATTCCCAGATTTTCTGAGTTTGTTCTTATAGTTTTGTTCTATTGTCATCTCTTTCTTCTGTTGATTTAGTCTGGGAGATGCTACCATGTGTCAAACACTGGTTGTTGTCTTTTCTTGTTGGTTCTCAGACCATAGATTTCCCTTTAGGATGTTTTGTAGTGCAGGGTTTGTTTGGAAAAATCCCTTAGCTTACATTTTTCCTGGAATGTTTTCATTATACCTGTTATTTGATTAATAGCTTTGCTGAATAAAAGATTCTTGGTAGGCATTTTTTTCTTTCTTTCTTTCAGGGTTTTATACATGTTTCCCCATTGCCTTCTTGCTTGTATGGTTTCTGCTGAGAGATCCCAGCTTAATCAGATTTGCTTGTCTTTGTATGTAACACTTCTGTTTTCCCTAGCTGTTTTCAGGAGTGTCTCCTTATCTTTGATTTTGGAGAGCTTGAATATGATATATCTCGGTGATTTTCTTTTGGGGTCTATCCTTCCTGGGGTTTGTTAAGCTTTGCAATTGTCCATCACATTGCGTGCATCAGCATTTGGAATATCTTTTACTCTGTTCATACTTTGTTCTATTTCCAAAACACTACATCTCAAAACACTTTCTATATTTGGGGCTTTCGCAATTTCATTCAAATGTATCATCTGTGAGAAAATCGAAGAAGATCCTTTTGGGTATTCCTGTTATGTTTCTGCCTGAGGTACAGATCATGAAGCTACAACTTGTTACACTGTTCAAATTCCATATTATCTGCATAGACACACACACACCCTGTAAAGGATGGGATGTTGTTGTTGTTGTTGTTGTTGTTAGGTGCTATCAAGTCAGTACCAACTCATAACAATCCCATGTACAGCAGAACAAAACACTGCCCAATCCTGAGACCACCTCACTATCATTGCCATGCTGGAGCCCATTAATGCTGCCATTTTGCCAATCCATCTCCCTGGGGGTCTTCTTAATTTTCTATGATCCTCCACCTTACCAAACATGATATCCTTCTCCAGACACTTCTCCCTCATGACAATATGTTCAAAGTATGAGAGACAAAGTTTGGCCATCCTGAACTCCAAGGAGCACTCTGGCTGCACTTCTTACAATACAGATCTGTTTGTTCTTTTGGCAGCCCATGGCACTTTCAATATTCTTCTCCAACACCATAATTCAAAAGTATCAATTCTTCTACGGTCTTCTTTATTCACTGTCCAGCTTTCATATGTATATGAGGTTATTGAAAATACCATGGATTGGGTCAGACACACCTTAGTCTTCAAACTGACGTCTTTGATCTTCAGCATTTTATAAAGGTCTTGTGTTGAAGATTTGCCTAATGCAATATGTCCTTTGATTTCTTGACTGCTTACATGAGTGTTGCTTACATGAGTGTCAATAGATGATCCAAGAAGAATGAAGTACTTAACAACTTCAATCTTTTCTCCATTGATAAGAATGTTGTTTATTGATCCAGTGGTGATGATATTTGTTTTCTTTACATTGAGATGTAATCCATACCGAAAGTTGTGCTCTTTGATCTTCATCAGTAACTTTCAGCAAGCAAGGTTTTATCATCTGCATATCACAGGTTGTTAATGTATCTTCCTTCAATCCTGATGCCATGTTTTTCTTCATATAACCCATCTTCTCTGATTATTTGCTCAGAATATAGGTTGAATAAGCATGGTGAAAGAATACAACCTTGTTGCTTACCTTTCTTAATTTTAAAACATTCAGTGTTCCCATCTTCTGATTGAACAACTGCCTCTTGGTCCTCATACAGATTCCTCATGACTACAATTAAGTATTCCAGAATACTCGTACTTCGCAATGTTGTCCAAAGCTTGTCATGACCCACATAATTGAAACCCTTTGCATAGTCAATAAAGCACAGGTAAACATCTTTCTGATATTCTCTGCTTTCACTCAAGATCCACTGAACATAAGCAATGATATCCCTCATTCCATGGCATCTTCTGAATTCCGCTTGAACCTCTGGAAGTTCTCTGACAATGTATGCTTTTAGCCATTTCTGTATTACTTTTAGCAACAGTTTACTCACATGGGATATCAAAGATAGTCCGATGATTTCCTCATTATATCAAGTCACTTCTCTTTGGAATGGACACAAATACGGATCTCTTCTAATCAGTTAGTCAGTTAGTTGTCTTTCAAATTTCTTGCCAGAGATGAGTGAGTGCCTCCTGTGGCGCCTCACTTTCTTGAAAGATTTCAATTTTTATTCCATCAATTCCTTGTTCCATGTTCTTTGCCAATTATTTAATGTACCTTGGACTTCCTTCTTTAGTATCATTGGCTCTTGATCATATGCTACCTCTTGAAATGGTTGAACAGCAACCATTTCCTTTTGGTACAATGACTTTGTGTATTCTTTCCATCTTCTTTAGATGCTTTCTGCATCATCCAATAATTTGCCCTGAGAATCCTTCAATAAAAGAAATTGAGGCTTCAATTTTTCTTCAGTTCTCCCAGCTTCAGAAATGCTGAGCATGCTCTTCCTTTTTGGTTTTCTGATTCCAGATCTTTGCACATTTTGTTGTAATATTTGGCTTTATCTTCTCGAGCTAATCTTTGAAATTTTCTGCTCACCTCTTGGACCTCCTCATTTCTTCCATTTGCTTTAGCATCTCTACGCTGGAGAGCAAGTTTCAGCGTCTTTTCTGATATCCATTTTGACCTTTTCCTTCTTTCTTGTCTTCTCAATGACTTTTTTCTTTCTTCATGTATGATGTTCTTGATTTCATCCCACAATTCTTTTGGTCTTCGGTCCTTAGTGTTTAATGTATCAAATGTGTTCTTCAGATGATCTCTAAATTCAGGTGGGATACAATCAAGGTCATATTTTGGCTCTCGTGGCCTTGTTTTCATTTTCTCCAGCTTCGGTTTAAATTTGCATGTGAGTAATTGATGGTCTGTTTCACAATCTGCCACTGGCCTTGTTTTCACTGATGATATGAAGCTTTTCCATCATCTTTTTCAGCAGATATAGTCAATTTGATTTCTGTATATTCCATCTGATGAGGGCTTTGTGTATAGTTGTCTCTTATGCTGTCTAAAAAATGTATTTGAAATGAACAAATCATTGATTTTGTAGAATTCTATCATGAGATCTCCAGCATCAATTCTATCGCCAAGACCCTATTTTGTAACTACTGATCCTTCCTCTTTGCTTCCAAACTTTGCATTCCAATCACCAGTGATGGTCAATTTGATTGCATGTTTGATCAATTTCAGATTAAAGAAGTTGATAGAATTTTTGTATTTCATTTTCACTGGCTTTAGTGGGTGGTGCATAAATTTGAATAATAGCAGTATTAAGTGGGCTTCCCAGTAGGTGCATGGATATTATCCTATCCCAGACAGCAAAGTACCTCATGACTAATTCGGGTATATTCTTCTTGACAATGAATGCAACACCATTCCTCTTCAATTTGTCATTCCTGGCATAGTAAACCAAGTGGTCATCATATTAAAAATTGCCAATACCAGTCCATTTTAACTCACTAATATATGATATCAACATTTATGTGTTTCTTTTCATTTTTGACAATTTTAAGTTTCCTAGATTGATGTTTCATATATTCCACGTTCTGAATATTAATGGATGTATACAGCTGTTTCTCTTCATTTTCAGTTGTGCCCCATCAGCAAATGAATGCCCCAAGGGCTATACTCCCACAGGATGGGAAACATCAATATTGTCATCACCTAAAATCTGTTCCCAAACTAGAAGGCCTTTCATATGAAGAGTAACTCTTTCTTGCCGAATGGATTCCAGTTCCTGAGGATTTCTACATTCATTTCTATTCCCATAAGTGTGGATTGCAGGAATAACCTCTTTTTCAAGAATGTTGTCACCATCTTGAAACCTCTCCAACATGGCTAAACATAAATACTGGTATGTCTTCATGATGTCATAGTTCTCACGGTCAATTGCGAAGGAGGCACCAAGTGTTCTAAAACTTCAATTCAACTTCTTCAGAGCCAATCAGCATGAGAAAGCAACAAACAGTTCAGCAGCATTAGCTTTACCGTTTTTTGGCAGCGACTTTTATTGGCGTCATTCCATGACCATTTACTACTATGGCAGCATGCCATTTGATTAGCTCTTTCACAATGTCTATGTGCCCAGCTTCAGCTGCAAAGTGCAATGCTGTGGCTCCACAGTGTGCTTTAGCATTGGGGTCAGCACGTTGTTCTAGAAGGTATTGGACTATGTCAGTGTGCTCCTTACACGCTGCGATCTAGAGGCAGGTGTTGTTGGCATGTTTGGCAATGCTGATGTTGGCTTTATTTTCATCCAAGTACTTAACAATGTCCAGTCTTCCATCAAAACATGCTGCCTGCAGTGCGGTTGAGTTCTTTATTGTGGTGTGGTTCACACTGGCTCCATGACTGACTAGAAGCTTCCCAACTTCAAAATGTCTTGTTCCTCCTGAACACCAAAGGGTACTGGCATCATTGATGACATACCCGTAGAAGTGGATGGTGTCAGTCTGCTGAGTCTGCACCCGGTAATGTTCTAACGGCAAGTGCACCACCTTGGCGTGCTCATTGCGGGCTGCCATGATGAGGGACATGGAGCGCTGCCCTCCCTGCTAACTGATATAGACCCGCACATAGTGCATGTCACTTTTAGACCGGTTGAGTAGCAAGGAGGCCAGAGTCAGCACCTTGCCCTCGTTGGCCACCTTGTAGACATATCCAACCAGTTGCCTGGTTGCTGCCAACGACAACACCCCTTTGGTCGCCACCGCTGCTGCTGCCTCGCGCCCCCAGAGACTGTGTTCACCAGAGCTTCCAACCCTAACCCTCAAAACCCATTCAACAGGGGGCCGTCGCCACCAACGCCTCCGCGCCCAGGCAGCAGCGAGGCCTGAGGAGGGCAGAGGCACAGAGCTGGCCAAGTGCAGTGGGGCGCACGTCCCCGGCCCAGCCCAGACAGGCAGGAGGGCAAACAGGGTCATCCCCAAGGCCCCAGGCGCCTGTCCTGGGCCAAGGGGGGATTTCCATGGCGACTGTTGCCCTGGGCCTCAGGCCGGACCCCCCTTTAACATTTTCTGTTCAATTCTTTTATTTTCTCATTTCTTCTAATATCTTTAGTGTCTCTGTTTAAGACAACGTTTCCAAATTTATTCTAACATCACCTCAGTCTTTTCTATGTTTCTATCTTTTTAATAACAATTTGCTTTCTTCATAAATGATGTTTTCCATATCATTCTACAATATCACTGGTCTTTGGTCATGCATTTAATGCATCAAATCTGTTCTGGAGATGGTCTTTAAGTTCAGGTGGGATATGCACCAGTACATATTATGACTTTTGTGGATTTGTTTTAATGTTCTTCACTTCAACATGATCTTCTATATGAGAAATAGATGATCTGTGGACTCCTGGAATTGTTTTTGCTGATGATACTGAGCTTCCAATTTGTCTTTTTCCACAGAAGTCAAAGACTTTATTTTTCTTGGATTAATCATCAGCACTCACAGAAGCAGCATTCAAGACACCAACTGAGGTATTACATTAAACAAATCTGCTGCACAACACCTTTTGAAAGTGTTGAAATGCAAAGATGTCAGTTATAGGACTAAGGTGCACATGACCCAAGCCATGTTATTTTCAATAGCCTCATATGCATGTGAAAGCTGGACAGTGAATAAGGAAGACCATAAAATAATTGATGCTTTTGAATTATTGTGTTGGAGGAACATACTGAAAGTGCCATGGGCTGCTAAAAGAACCAAAAAATCCATTTTGGACAAGTGCAGCCACAGTGTTCCCTGGAGGTCAAGATAGCCACACTTTGTCTCTCATACTTCAGACATATTGTCAGGAGGGAACAGTCACTGGAGAAGGATATCATGTTTGGTTAGTTGGAGAGTCAGAGAAAAAGAGGAAGATCCCCAATGAGATGGATTGGCCAAATGGCAGCCTTGATGGACTCAAGCATAGCAACTGTAGTGAGATTGGCCCAGGATCAGGCAGTGTTTCATTCTGGTGCGCATAAAGTCGCTATGGATCAGTACCGACTGAATGGCACTTAACAGCATCAACAATAGACTGCCAAAAGAACAAACCAATCTGTGTTGGGAGTACAGATAGGTACTTCCTTGGTACCAGATTGATACACCTTAAAAGCCAGGATGGCCAGAATTAGACTCTCATACTTCAAACATATGATCAGGAGGGATGGAGAAGGACATCATGCTTGATATATTGGAGGGTCATTGAAAAAGAGGAAGACCCCCAGTGACATGATTTGGCACAGTTGTAAAAGCTATTATGTGATTGGAAAAGGAGTGGACAGTGATTTCTTCTGGTGTGCATAAAGTCACTATGAATTGTACCAAGTCTAAGGCATTTAATAACAACAACAACAACAATAGATGTAGTTGATTTGATTCCTGTGTATTCATTCTGGAAATGTACACATGTATAATTACCATATATGCTGTTGAAAAATTGTACTTGCAGTGAATAAATTGTTGATCTTACAACATTCCATAATATGTTCTCCAGCATAGTTTCTATATACAAGGATATATTTTCCAACTACAGATACTGCTTCTTATGAAAGTTTAAGAATATTGCTGAAAAAAAAAAAAAAAAGAAATATATATATATATAGATATAGATATATATAGTAGTGTTGTTGTTAGGTGCCATCGAGTTGGTACTGTCTGGTCCTGCAGCAATCTCATGATTGTTGCTATGTTTGAGTCCAATGCTTGCAACCATTGTACCAGTATATCATTTGTGGGGGGGTCTTCCTGGTTTTCTCTGACCATCCATTTTACCAATCATGATATCCATCTCCAGGGACCGGTCCCTCCTGATAATATGTCTGAAGTATGAGAGATGAAGTTTGGCCATCCTGTCCTCCAAGGAGTACTCTGGCTGCACTTCTTTTAATAGATTTATTTCTTCTTTTGGTTGCCCATGGTAGTTTAAATATTCCCCTCCAACACCATAACTCAAATGCATCAATTCTTCTATGGTCTTCCTTATTCACTGTCCAACTTCCACATGCCTATGAAATTATTTAAAATGCTATGGCTTGGGTCAGGCTCACTTTAGTCTTCAAACCGCCACCTTTATTTTAAACACTTTAGAGAGGACTTATATAGCAGATTTGCCTAATGAAATATGTTGTTTGATTTCTTGATTATTACTTCTATGAATGTTGATAGTTGATCCAAGAAAAAAATGAAGTCTTTGACAACTTCAATCTTTTCTTCATTTACATTTCTGTTGTTGTTCTTAGGTGCTATTGAGTCGGGACCATCTCATAGCACCATATGTACAAAAGAACAAAACACTACCTTGTCCTGTGCCAACATCACAATCATTGCTACATCCGAGCCAACTGCTGCTGTCACTGGGGCAATCCATTTACCTTGAGTCTTTCTCTTTTTCATTGACCCTCCACTTTAGCAAATATGAAAATATTTGTTATGAACTGGTTCCTGCTAATAACATGTCTGAAGTATGGCCATTCTGGTTTCCAAGATGCATTCTGGTATACTTTTTCCAATACAGATCTGTTTGTTCTTATTGCTGTCCATGGATCTTTTAATATTCTCCTCCAACACCGTAACTCAAATGCATCAATTATTCTACCCTCTTCCTTATTCACTGTCTAAATTTCACATGCATATGAAGTATTGAAAATACCACGGCTTGGATCAGCATTCCTTAGTCCTCAAACTGATACCTTTGTTCTTCAGTACTTTTAAAGAGGTCTAGTGCAACAGATTTACCTAATGCAATACGTCCTTTGATTTCTTGACTGCTTTTTCCATGAGTGTTGATGGTTGATATGAGCAAAATGAAATCTTTGACAACTTTAATCTTGTTTCCATTTTTAAGGGTGTTGTTTATTGATTCAGTTGTGAGGATTTTTGTCTTCTTTACAATCAGGTGAATCAGTCTCCCATACTTTACAATCAGTCTCCCATACTGGAGACTGTGGTCTTTGATCTTCATCAGTAAGTATTTTAAGTTTTTTTCACTTTACCCAAGCAAGATTGTATCATGTGCACGTTACATTTAATATGGCTTCCCCAACACCTGTTGGCATGGTTTTCTTCATATAATCCAGCTTCTCAGATTATTTGTTCAGCATACAGATTGAAGACATATGGTGAAAGAATATAACCCTGGCACACACTTTTCCTAATATTAACCATTCAGTATTTCCTTGTTCTGTTCAAATGACTGTGTTTTGGTCTATGTACAGCTTCCTCATGAGCACAATTAAGTGCTCCAGAATACTCATTCTATGCAATGTTGTTCATAGCTTCTCATGATTTCCACAATCAAAAACCTTTGTGTAGTCAATAAAGAACATATTATCATCTTTCTGATATTTTCTGCTTTCTGCCAAGATCCATCTGACATCAACAAAGACATCCTTATTTCATGTCCTATTCTGAATATAGCTTGAATTTATGGAAGTTATCTGTCAATGTATGGTTCCAGTGTTTTTTTTTTTTTTTTTAATCTTTAGTAAAATTTTACTTGTATGTGATATTAATGACACTGTCTGCAGATTTTTGTAGTATGTTGGGTCACCTGTCTTTGGAATGGGCACAACATGTATCTTTTCCAATTAGTTGGCCAGGTAGTTTTCCTCCAAATTTCTTGGCATAGATGACCGAGTGCCTCCAGTGCCCAGTAGTTTGTTGAAAGATTTCAATTTGTATCCAATCAATGACCGGTGCTTTGCTCTTTGCCAATGCAGTCAGTGCACATTGGATTTCTACTGTTAGCATCATTGGATCTTGATCATATACTAATATGATATTATTGAACAATGACCATTTTGTTTTGGTACAGTGATTCTGTATATTCCTTCCATCTTCTCTAGATGCTTTCTGCATAATTCAATATTTTGCCCATAGGATCCTTCAATATTTCAGGTTGAGACTTGGATTTTGTCTTTAGTTCCCTCAACTTAAGAAATGCTGAGTATGTACTTCACTTCAAGTTTTCTAACTCCAGGTATTTGCATATTTTGTGATAATATTTGACTTGTCTTCTTGAGCAGATTTTTCTAATTTTCTGTTCAGCTCTTTTACCTTCTCATTTCTTCCATTTGCTTTAGCATCTCTATGCTGGAGAGCAAGTTTCAGACTCTCTTCTGACATCCATTTTGGTTTTTTCTTTATTTCTTGTCTTCTTAATGACCTTTTACTTTCTTTCTGTATGATGTTCTTGATGTCATCCTACAATGCTACTGATCTTCAATCTTTAATTTCTAATGCAGCTAAAGTGTTCTTCAGATGTTATATATCTCTGGGATATACTCAGGGTCATATTTGGCTCTGTGAACTTTTTTTTCATTTTCTTCATCTTCAGCCTGAATTTGCACATAAGCAAGTCATGGTCTGTTCCACATTCTGTGCTTGACATTATTTTGGCTGATGACAAGGAGTTTTGCAAAGTCTCTTCCCACAGATACAGTCAATTTGATTTCTGTGTATTCCACCTGATGAGGTCCATGTGTGTAGTCATCTTTCATGCTGTTTAAAAAAAGTATTTGCAATGAAGAAGTCATTGATGTTTTAAAATTCTATCATGAGTTCTCCAGGATTATTTCTATCACCAAAGATATGTTTTCTAACTGCTGATATTTTCTTTTTGTTTCCAATCTTTGCAATCCAATTGCCAGTAATTATCACTACATCTTGATCGCATGTTTGATCAATTTCAGACTGGAGAAGCTGATAAAATTCTTAAATTTCATAATCACTTTCTTTAGTGGTTGGTGCACAAATTTGAACAATAGTGGTGCTAACTGGTCTTCTTAATTGGTGTCTGGTTGTTATTTTGTAACACACAGCACTGTATTTCAAGAAAGATCTTGGTGTATTCTTTTTGATTATGAATAATGTTATGCCATTACTCTTCAATTTATCATTCTCAGCACAGTAAACCATGTGATTGTCAGATTCAAAATGTCCAGTATCAGTTCATTTCAGCTCAGTAATGCCTAGGATATCACTGCTTATACATTCCATTTCATTTTTGACAATATACAATTTTCCTAGATTCATACTTCTTACATTCCATATTCTGATGATTATTAATGGATGTATACAGCAGTTTGTCTTCATTTTTAGTTGGTATGCAAATTATCAGTTTAATTTGTCATGACTGTTATGAAAAATGGATTTGGATTAAATCAGTTTTCTTAAAAACACTTTCAATATAAAATTTTAACTTCTATTTGAATAAGAAATCCATGACTAGTATATTAAGAGTAAAGAAACTCAAATAGTTTTACTTTACTTTGTGTTGCACTACACACTACTATGTTAATTTATGGATTCCTGGTGTGGCGTTGTAGGATAAGCACCGGACTGGGAATCACAAAGATGGCAGTTCAAACCCTCCAGCTGCTCCTCGGATACCCTATACAGGAGTCAGTATGAGTCCAAATCAACTCAATGCCACTTAACAACAACAACAACAGCAATTTACACCAAAATTAATACAGTTAATCCTCAGTGTTCAGTGTACTTCTTACTTATTTTGGAAGATAATTCATTTTTCCAACAAACTTTTTTGAGAACCTTATTTAAAGGAATGTATTTTGGATAACACTAGAAAATACAAACCTTGTTATAACTTGTAGTTATGATTTTCAGTTTAATACAATATTCAAGAGTTAATTTTTACTTTTATTATACAGTAATTTTTCAGAAATTACCATGGTCAAAGAATGCCTCAACAGAGCAGATAAAGTCATTTAACATTTCTAGAATATTCTTCAAAACAAGTGGTCTAGTCTTATTTTCTTTCCTTGGAATCTGGGCTATTTTCAACCATTTTGAAGTAAAAAGCATCTTGGCTATTCACTCATTATAAACAGTCTTCTGTTTTCTTGTTACTTCTTGTATAAGATGCAAATTATCTTTAAATATTCATTTTTAACTTCTCTGTTTTAGCCATAATCTCACAAATTTTACTTGAGTGCATGTCCATTGGTTGGGCGAATCCAATGCAATCTATCTTCAACATGTTCTTATGCTCTTGAAAATACAACTGCTTCTTCCAGGTCACCCTGCTTGAATGGAAATTGCTTATCCTTCATTTCTTCTGCCTCCTTCCTGTAGAATGACAATTGGACAAGGTTGTTGTTGTTGTTGTTGTTATGTGCCATCGAGTCGTTTCCGACCCATAGCGACCCTGTATAGGGTTTCCGAGGGTGTAAATCTTTACGGGAGTAGAAAGCCTCATCTTCTCCCGCGGTGCAGCTGGTAGTTTCGATCCGCTGACCTTAAGGTTCACAGCCCGATTCGTAACCACTACGCTACCAGAGACAAGTGGACAAGGTAGTGGGGAATTATCTTTGGTCATATGCTGAGAAGAATGTGACAGCAGATACTGGGGGGGGGGGGAGGAGGGATATACAGGGAACCTTGATGTCTACATCGCCTTTAGAAGTAGAGCTAGCTATCTACATCTACTACCTCACTTGCCTAGCTGGTCATGTTTCACATACAAGAGAAACAAACTTCTCCCTTATTTGTTGCTGTTATTTTTCTTAGGTGTTATGGATGGAGTGGTTTCCCATTCAAAGTGACTCTATGTACTACAGAATGAAACACTGTCTGAACCTGCACCTTCTACACAATTGTTGCACAAGTGTTGCTACAGCCTCTGTGTCAATCCCTCTTATTGAGAGTTTTCCTGGTTTTGCTGACTCTTCACTATCTCAAGCCACTTATCTTTGGTTTCTTCTGAAGCTGTTAATCAACATGATATCCTTCTCCAGGGACTTGTCCTTCATGATACTATGCCCCAAATATGAGAGACTAAGTGTGGCTTTCCTGGCATCCAATGAGAATGCTGAGTGTACTTCTTCCAACACAAATTGCTTTGTTCTTTTGGCAGTCCATGGTACTTTTAATATTTTCCTCTAACACCATTACTCTACTGAATCAATTCTTCTATGGTCTTCCTGATTCACTGTCTAACTTTTGCATACATATGAATTTATTGAAAACACCATGAATGGGCCAGGTGTGCCTTATTCCTCAAACTGACATCTTTGCTCTTTAAGAGTTCTTATGCAGCAGATTTACCTAATGCAATATGTTATTTGATTTCTTAATGGCTGTTTCCATGAGTGTAGATTGATTCAAGCAAAATGAAGTCTTTGACAACTTAGACCTTTTCTCCATTTATATATTGTTGTTGTTAAGTGTCATTGAGTCAGTTCTGACCCATAGCCACCCTGATAGGGTTTCTGAGGAGTTTCTGGTGAGCTTGAACCACTGACCTTGCAGTTCAAATAGCTTTGCAATCTGGCACATTAATACACAGCACCACACTAGGACTCCATATGGGTGCTATTTATTGATCCAGTTGTGAGGATTTTTACATTGTGATGCAACCAATACCAAATGTTGTGGTCTTTGATCTTCATCACAAAATAATTTAAGTCCTCTTTGTTTTCAACAAGCGAGATTGTATCATCTGCATATAGCAAGTTGTTAATAAGTCTTCATCCAATCCTTATGCTACATTTTTTTCTTATAATACAGCTTCTAGGGTTCTTTGTTTACCATACATGTTTAATAAGTATTGTGAAAGAATGCAACCCTGGCACACATTTTTGCTAATTTAAAACCATTTGGTGTTCCCTTGTTGCATTTGAACAACTGCTTCTTGATCTATGTACAGGTTCCTCATGAACACAATAAAGTGTTTCAGAATATGAATTCTCCGCAATGTTATCCACAGCTTGTCATGATCCACACAATTGAAAGCCTTTGTGCAGCCAGTAAAATCCAGATAAACTTCTTTCTGGTATTTTCCACTTTCAGTCCAGATCTGTCTGGTGTCAGCAGTGATAACTCTAATTCCACGTCCTCTTCTGAATCCAGCTTAACTTCTGGAAGTTGTCTGTCAATGTATGGTTACAGCCATTTTTATATTATCTTTAGTGAGATTTTGCTTGGTGACATGTATAAGTTACTAATTTGCATGTACACTGATAATAGTTGTTTCTCTTTCATGAACTATTTTCAAATCAGTTACATTTAGATCAACAAAGGAGAGATATATTTGAATAAACGTATGTGATTGTGTTTTTTCCTGTATGCACCTTAATATATCATAATTTTCTGAAATGTCAACTATTTTCAATTATCCATGCTTCTGTAGCCTTCCATTGGCCTGGATAATCAAGTGTTTGTTCTGTTGGTGTGAACTCTCATTGAGTCAGTTGCAACTTATAGCAACCTTGCACAGTGTATCAGAGGAGCAGCTGGTGGGTTAGAATGGTCAACCTTGTGGTTCTCAGTCCAGTGCTGATCTTACAGTGACCCATCATCTGTTCAGTTCAGTCAAAAGAGGTGAATATCTGGAAGACATTAATAAAGGTCAAAAATGCCTAAGTATTAATTTTATGTTGAATGGAATTAAATAAAGAATATAAGTGTACATGTTAAAAAATATGGGACAATTTGATTATGGCT
>NW_006408932.1:1246263-1251514 GCF_000296735.1 Chrysochloris asiatica | reverse complement strand
ATATATATATAGTGAAACATGAATACAATTTTATTGCAGTAAATAGTCTATCTGAAGACTGTTACAGAATTAATTAAATTCAAGAGCTATATCTTACTATAATGAAGATTAATTCATATAATTAACCTATCTGCATAAAACTTTATATTCAATGTAGGGCACAGACAATTCAATTACTACTGCAAATAAGTTAGAGAATTTCCATCTCTAATTTTTGCTTGATATTATTCTTTTGCATCCAATTACATAAACTAATATATTATGCACTTTTGGAGGGGGTGGTTATTGCTTTTTTAAAAATAACCTAAATGCCACATTAACACTCTTTTAAAAAACAACTCCATTGTAGATGCTGAAGTTCATTCTGGGATATATGGAAAATGATTTAGAAAATGTCATCACATTCTTCATCATCATCATTTTTATACCTCCTGTGGTGAACACCTGTGGCTTGTTGGCAATGTGTTAGCTTCTTAGGACTATTAAACACTTTATATTTTAGAGTAAATCAACTCAGAGTTATTTACACAGGTGTTCATATAATTGCAATACAGTGGGAAATGCACAGTGTTCAACAATTTTCAGATTCCCACTTCTGCCTTGGTGATAAAAATCTTCTGTCACTTATGCAATGCAGTTATATTAAAGCATTCATAGAAGGTTAAGTATAGGTTCACATAATTGATACCTCTTTATGTAACATTTGACATTTAATAGTAAATAGAATATTTTTTGTAAGTTTACTATATTATATGGCAAAATGGGTTATCTCAAAGTTCTAAAAGAAAATCACATATTACCTTTAAAGAATATAATGATTATAGTTTCTTAATTTTATAACTATTGGAGTATACTTTTTGGCACTGTAAGAGAAGCACTAACCACATGGTTAATGGTTCACATTCACCAACCTCTCCTTGGAAGCAATACATAGAATTGCTATGATTTCGGGGCACATAACAACAACATATACTTTAAGTGTTCAATATATTTCTATTTCTTTCACACATATTTGTTTTAATCAGCTAAAAATAAAATGGAGTGTTTTTATGCTATTGCTTATATAAATATCATATATATGTGTATATATAAAAATTGTGTGTGCACTTACATATAGAATAAACATTGTTGTTGCTAATTGCTATCCAGTTGGTTTTGACTTATAACAACTCTGCATAGGGTTTCCAAGGAGTGGCTGCTAGGGCAGTACTGAAAACCTTGTGGTTACCAATCTAGTGCAAATTCTACAGTGCCATACCAAGACTGCTATATAAATGTTGTTGTTATTAGTTGCCATCATGTCAGTACTGACTTATAGTGACTTATGCACAACAGGATGAAATTCTGCCCGGTCCTACACCAAACCCATTAACACTTATTACTCTTAAGTCCATTGCTGGTGCCAGTGTGCCAATACATCTCGTTGGGGACCTTGTACTTTTTTGTTGACCCTCCAAACTACCAAGCATGCTGCCCTTCTCCAGGGACTGGATAATAGGTCCAAAATACAATAGATGAAGTTTGACTATCCAGATTTCTAAGCAGCTTTCTGGCTGTACTTCTTCCAAAACACTTGTTTGTTCTTTTGGAAGCACATGGTACTTTCAATATTTTTCTCCAACACCATAACTCAATTGCATCAATTATTCTACAGTATTCTTTATTCATTATCCAACTTAGATGTGTATATGAGGTTATTAAAAATACCATGCCTTGGGTCAGTAACCTGTTAGTCCTCAGGTGGGTATCTTTGTTCTCAAACACTTTAAACAGGAATGCAAATCCATGAGCTGCTCCTCGCAAGCCCTATATAGGGCTACTATGGGTCTGAATTGACTCAAAGGTATTTACCAACAACACTAATACATTGCACCTTTGATTCTTTTCTTCAGTATTATTGGTTATTAATTATATGCTAACTTTTGAAATGGTTGAACATTGACCATTTCTTTTTGGTATACTGATTCAGTATATAACTTTCAGACTCTTTTGATGCTTTCTACATCATTCTACATTTTAGTCATAGAAACTTTCAACTTTGCATTTCGATGCTTGTATTTTGTATTCAGTTCTTTTAGGTTGAGAAAGGATCTGTGTTTTTCCATTTTGATTTTCTAACTCCTTGTCTTTGCACATTTCATTTGTGCAAAGCTGTGATTTGTCAAGCTGTCATTTGAAATTTTATGTTCAGCTTTCTGACTTCTTTATTTCTTTCATTTGTTCTAACATCTATATGCTGGAGAGGGAGTTGTAGAGTCTCTTCTGACATTCATTTAGGGCTTTTCTTTCTTTCTTGTTTAATTAAGGACCTTTTGCTTCCATCCTGTATAATGTTCATGATGTCATCCCACAACTCTTCTGGTCTTCGGTCTTTGGTGTCCAATTCATCAAATCTGTTCCTGAAATGATCTTTAAATTCAAGTGGGATAATTTCTAAGTCATATTTTGGCTCTTGTGGGTTTGTTATATTTTTCTTCATCTTCAGGCTGAACTTGCATATATGAGCAATTAATGGTCAGTTCTACAGTCTGTCCCTGGCCTTGTTTTGGTTGTGAAGCATTATGCCACGAGAGCTTTTCTACCATCTTTTCTATAAAATAATTAACTTTACTTCTGTGTGTTTTATATGTACATTAGTTTTTTTATGTTGTTTAAAGTATATTTGCAAAGAGAAAAATCAGTGGTTTTGAGAAATTCTATCATGCTATCTCCAGCATTGTTTCTATCACCAAGGCTATATTTTCCAACTGCTTTGTTTTCAATGTTTGCAATAAAATCACCAGTAATAATCAATACTGCTTGCTGAAAGTGAAGAGGACTTGAAACATCTCAATGTCAAGAAAACAAAAATCCTCACCACTGGACCAATAAACAACATTCTTATCAATGGAGAAAAGATTGAAGTTGTCAAGGACTTCATTCTTCTTGGATCAACTATCAACACTCGCGGAAGCAGCAGTCAAGAGATCAGATGACGTATTGCATTGGGCAAATCTGCTGCACAGGAACTTTTTTAAAGTATTGAAGAGCAGAGATGTCAGCTTGAGGACTAGGGTGCGCCTGACCCAGGCCATTGTGTTTTCAATAGTCTCATATGGATGCGAAAGCTGGACAGTGAATAAGGAAGATCGTAGAAGAATTGATGCCTTTGAGTTGTGGTGTTGGAGGAGAATACTGAAAGTGCCATGGACTGCCAAAAGAACCAATAGATCTGTTTTGGAAGAAGTGCAGCCAGAGTGCTCCTTGGAGGCCAGGATGGCTAAGCTTCATCTCTCCTACTTTGGACATATTATCTGGTGGAAACAGTCGCTGGAGAAGGATGTCATGCTGGGTAAGGTGGAAGGTCAGAGAAAAAGAGGAAGGCCCCTAACGAGATGGATTGGCCAGATGGCATCATTGATGGCGTCAAGTGTGGCAGTGGTAGTGAAGTTGGCCCAGGATAGAACATTGTTTCGTTCTGCTGTGCATGGAGTTGCTATGAGTTGGTTCTGACTCGATGGCACCTGACAACAACAACAACAATAATCAATACATCTTGATTACATTTTTGATCAATTTCAAATTGAAGAAGTTGACAGAATATTGGCTGGTCTTCCTTATAAGCATATGTATACATCCTATCACAAATAGTGTTGTACTTCAAGCTAGATCTTGAAATGTAATGCCATTGCTCTTCAATTTGCCATTCTGAGAACAGTAAAACATAATTTTCAGATTCAAATGACCGTGCCAGTCTATTACCACTCACTAATGCCTAGGATATTTATGCTTATATGCTCCATTTCATTTTATAAGGGGAATTATTTTTTACTTAATTAAAAAAAAATATTTTTAATTAAAATTTCCTAGAATGAAAAAAAGAGAAGTGTTTACCAATTGAATGAGCACCCCAAGTGCTCAACCAACCTAATGGGTGAAATAGACCCACACCAATGCACTTCATTGTGAAATTTCTCCAAACTGAAGGAAAAAAAATTCGACAAACTTTTGGAAAGGAAAAAAAGATTCTATAAATAAGCTCAGTATTGATGATTTGGGTGATAATATTTAACATCGGCATTGAAAGTTAGAAGACAATAGAAAAATCCCTTCAAATTTCTGAATGCAATTTTTTCCAATCTAGAATGACACCCAGCTAAACTTTAATCAAGTACGAAGGTGGAACCATTTCATTTTTAAATTTTCCAATTTCCCTACATTCATATTTCATACGTTCTTTGTTCAGATTATTAATGGATGTTCACAGTTGTTTCTCCTCATTTTGAATTATGCTCCATCAGCAAATGAAGGTCCCAAAAGCTTACTCTAATCACGTCATCATGGTCAACTACTTTGATTAGGCAATTCTTTCCCATTCGCATTTTGAGTAACTTCCAATCTAAAGGGCTCATTTTTCAGCATTGTGTCTGTCAATACTTTTGTTCCCTTCAGCATTCTTCAGTATTCGATATTTTGGTGCTGAGAGCGTTTCACTGCTATTTATAAGGTGTTCGGTAACTAAATATTTGGAATTAGTCTTTCTTTCTTCCTAGTCTGTCTTAGTATGAAATCTCAGTTGAAACCTGTCTACCATGGGTGACCCTCCTGCTATTTAAAATGCCAGTTTCATAGCTTACAGAATCACAGCCACCACAGTACAAAAAACTGAAAACAAGTGGTGGGCTACATAAATATATGTGGATTTATATATCTGAAGTCATTTTCAAGCACTGTAGAATACGTTTTGGACTATTAACCTCAAGGATGGCTGAGGTCATAAACACTGTACACGGTCACTATGAATTGGAACTGACTCTACTATACTTGACTACAAGGATACATATGCACATATATGGTTTGGCAATGTAGGCTAATCACTCATCCACAAAGTAGGTTGACTATCTATGTCATTGGATCAAACTCCCCAGCCACTCCTCACATCTCTATACAGGGTCACTATGATTCATAGCGAGGATAACGTTAATCCTCGCCTCTCCTTCAGGAAGCCTGAGCAGTGGTCTGAGCAGGCCTCGGACCCTGATAAGTGGCGCCCAAAACGTGGGACCCAAATACGAGAGATAACACGAACAAGGACTCTCCAAAACAGACCCGAAGAATAAGGATGAGCGGACATTGAAAGAAAGGAGGGCAATCCGATCAGCTCGGTCAACAACAACACGGAATACCGGGTCAAGAGGACTCATGAGTTGGTGTTGGAACTCTGTAACAAATATAAAGGTATGTTTGGAGGTTCGGAGGGTTTATAGCTGGG
>NW_006408932.1:1238483-1243243 GCF_000296735.1 Chrysochloris asiatica | reverse complement strand
AAGAGGAAGACCTCCAACGAGATGGATCGGCCAGGTGGCATCATTGATGGACTCGGGGGTGGCAGCGGTGGTGAGGTTGGCCCAGGATGGAGCATTGTTTCGTTCTGCTGTGCATGGGGTCGCTATGAATCGGTTCCGACTCGATGGCACCTCACAACAACAATGATTCATAGCAAAATTGATGACACTTAACAATAAAACAACATTATATCCGTAAACCAAGTTGACTGCTGACAAATTGATTCTGCCTTATAGTGAGCTTATAGGACAGAGTAAACTGCCTCCATCGAGTTTTCAAGGATGCATTCTTTATGAATTTAGACTGATAGATTTTTATTCAATAGAATGGCATGTAGGTTTGCACTGCCAACTTCCTCATTAGCATCTGAGCTGTGAAGCACTATGCCACCAAGGATCTTATAATATATACCACTACAAAAAATGCACATGAACATATATACTATTATAATATATGAATAAAATCTATAAATGGACTTCTTGTATGGTACTGTAGGATAAGCAGTGAACTGTGAAGAATAAGATCAGTAGTTCAAAACCATCACCTGCTTCTCAGAAACCCTGTACAAGGTTTCTGAGTCAGAACCTAAACTGGATGGCATTTAACAAAAACAACATCTGTATAAAATTATGCATATTTTATATGTATAATATATGTATAGGATAATTGGAAGTTGTCAAAATAAAATGAATCAGCTTTAGTGAGCTGAAATTCCCTGGTATCGGCCATATGGAATCTGACAATCATATGTTTTACTATGCCAAGAATGACAAATTGAAGAAGAATAACATCACATTCATCAACAAAAATATTATTAAACATTTATCTTAAAGTATAATGCTGTCTGTAATAGGGAAATACCTATAAACCAACAAGAAGCAACAGTTAATATCATAATTATTCAACTTTATGCCCCAGTCACTAAAGACAATGATGAAATTGAAGAATTCTACTAACTACTTATCACATCTTGTCTTTCAGTTTATTGTACTGTGGTGGCTTGTGTGTTGCTGTGATTCTGTAAGCTATGCCACTGGTGTTTTAAAGACCAGTAATGTCACCCATCGTGGACTGGTTTCAGCTGAGCTTACAGACTAGGAAGAAGAAGAGACAGATTACTTCTGAATATTTAGTCATTAAAAACCTTATGAATAGCAGTGGAACGTTGTCAGCACTGTCATTAAGAATATTGAATACTGAAACCTAATGAAGAGCACCACAACACTGACAGATACAGTATTGGAAGATGAGCTGCTCGGTTTGGAAGTCACTCAAAATGTGACTGGAGAACAGCTGCCTCCTCAGTCTAGTCAAGTGTGTTGATACAAATGGAATAAAGCCTTCCAGACCTTCCAGATCTTGATTTGCTGATGGGGCACAATTCAAAATAAAAAGAAACAGGTATAAACATCCATTAATAATGAGAATGTGGAATGTGCTAAGCATGAATCTAGGGAAATAAAAATTGTCAAAAATGAAATGGAATGCATGAACATCAATATCTCAGGCATTAGTGAGCTGTAATATACTGGTATTGATCATTCTGAATCTAGCAATCACATGGTTTAGTATGTTGGGACTGATAAATTGAAGAGGAGTGGCATTGGATTCATTATCAAAAAGAACATATCATAATCAGCCATGAACTATAATGTTGTCTGTGATGGGACAATATCCATACACCTACATGGAACATAACAACAATAAGGAAGAACAGTTAATACTTGTTGTTGTTATGTGCCGTGGAGTTGGTTCCGACTCATAGCGACCCTGTACAGGGTTTTCGAGGCTGGAAATCTTTACGGGAGTAGAACGTCTCATCTTTCCCCCGCGGAAAAGCTGGTAGTTTCAAACTGCTGACCCTGAGGTCCACAGGCCGATTCACAACCACTACGCTATACTAGTATCATTCAAATTTATGCAAAAACCACTCAAATCAGTGACTATGAAAGCTGGTGTGGTATGGTAAGTTAAAGGACTGGACTAATTCAAAATATAGACTTGATGATGGAAAAGATGCTGAAGATCACATCATAAAATTGTGCAAGATCAATCACTTCTTCATTGCAAATGTTTTTTAAACAACATAACAGATGATTGTACACATAACCCTTACTAGATGGAATCCACAGAAATAAAATTGACTATATCTGTAGAAAGAGAAGATGGAAAAGTTCCATATAAGGAGCCAAATAAGGCCAACTATGGAACAGACAATCATTTGCTCATATTCAAATATAGGGTAATGACAAAGAAAATTAAACAAGCAGATGTTAGCCAAACTATAACCTTGAACATATCCCACATGAATTTAAAGATCATTTGAAGAATAGATTCAATGCATTGGAAACTAAAGACCAAAGACCAGAACAGTTGTAGAATGACACCAAGAACATTAACAGGAAGAAAGCAAAAAGATTGTTAAAAAGAGAAGAAAGAAGGAAAGACCAAAACAGATGTCAGAAAAAACTCTGAAACCTGTTCTCCAGTACAGAGATGCAAAAGCAGTTGGAAAAAATGAGGAAGTGAAATAGCCAAATAGAAAATTTTAATGAACACCTTGAGAAGACAATGGCAAATACTATAACAAAATGTGCAAAGACCTGAAGTTAGATTAGAAAACCAAAAGGGACAAACACACTCAATAATTCTTAAGTTGCAGAAACTGAAGAAAAAATTAGAGTCTCAACTTGCATTATAGAAGGAGTCAATGAGCAAAATATTGAATGATGTAGAAAGCATCAAAATAATTTGGAAGGAATACAGAGAGTCACTGCACCAAAAAGAAATGGTCGATATTCAACCATTTCAAGAGGCAGAATATGCTTAAGAGCCAATGATATTTAATATAGAAGTCCAAGATGCATTGAGGGCATTGGTAAGGAACAAGCCACTCGGAATTGGTAGAATACAAATTGAAATCTTTCAACAAACTGATGCGGCACTGGAGGCACTGACTTGTCTATGTCAAGAAAATTGGAAGACAGCTAGCTGCTTGCCCAACTGACTGGAAGAGAACCATATTTTGCCTATTCCAAAGTGAGGTTACCAAACAGAATGTGGACATGATTAAATAAAATCATTAACATATCATGCAAGTAAAATTTTGCAAAAGATAATACAAAAGTGGCTGTAACCATACATTGACAGAGAACTTCCAGAGGTTCAAGCTGAATTCAGAGGAGGATTTGGAAAGAAGGATCTTATTGTTGACATCAGATGGATCCTGGTTGAAAGCAGAGAATACCAGAAAGATGTTTACCTGTGCTTTATTGACTACGCAAAGGCCTTTGATTGTATGGATCATAACAAACTATGGACAACATTGTGAATTATGAGTATTCCTGAACACTTAATTGTGCTCCTGGACCAAGAGGCAGTTGTTCGAAAAGAACATGGGAACACTGGTTTAAAATTAAGAAAGGTGTGTGAGAGGCTTATATTCTTTCACCATACTTATTCAACCTGAATGCTGAGCAAATCATCTGAGAAGCTGGGTTCTATGAAGAAAAATGTGGCATCAGCATCGGAGGAAAACTCATTAACATTGCAAAGTATGTGTATTCTGGAGCACTTAATTGTATTCATGAAGAACCTCCACATACACCAACAGGAAGTTGTTTGAATGGAATAAGTAAAACTAAATGGGTTTAAATTAGGAAAGGTATGTACCAGGGTTGTATTCCTTACCATTCAACCTGCAAATGGTAAAAAAAGAGAGCTTTCATCCCTCTTCTTAGAAGTCTACTTTTTGTCTTCATAAGTGATTTACAGTGTCATGGTAACTTCTGATGCTATTGTTAATGCTGACAATCATATCAGCACTAAAAGATGAGAACATTATTAAAAATAAATTAAAAATTAGTAACTTACATTGCAGATATTATTGTAAGTAAATTTCACATGGGCAGGAAGTACAATCATTTTTTAGATATTTGAGGGACAAATAAAAGTAAAAAAAGGAGTTACAACATGAAAATCATAGTGTGATAGTAATTTTGCTTCCCTCTCATCCATTTCTAAACATGTACACACACAAAATTCAGTTTTGATGAATAGATACTGTTTGTTTTAGTTCTCATACTGTAGTAGCAGGTTTGCATTTTTATTACAAGACTGTGACACCATGAATCCTAGAAAAGAGAGCATAATTTATTATAACACTGATTTTATTTTTAGTTATGTATTTCTACCATGATTTTAGATGATATTTAGCTTTATAAATGAGTTTTATCTTAAATTATCCAAAGAAAATTGACTTTGTGAATGAACTAAAGAGAAACAAGTAATGAATTCTCCTCAGCTTTACTGAGAAGTACCCTAAGGCCCAGAAACCACAGTAGATCAAGTCTGGTTTACACTCTTGGTTTCCTTGCTAGAAAAATCATTCATCTTTTGTATCTTTTACAACTCTCTGCTTAATAAAATTTATTTCAGGAAAGAACGCATCTATAAATTCTGTTGTGGTAATATAGCAGGCATGGGGAACCTATTTTCTGTCAAAATATATGAGTTTATTCATGGTTCATACAAAATTGTTGGTGTTGTTAAGTGTAGTCGAGTTGATTCCAACTCATAGTGACCTTGTTTAGCATTTACAGGGAGTGGCTGTTGAGTTTGAACTACCAACCTTGTGGTTCAAACAAACCTTGTCACGTTAATCCACAGTGTCACTCAAATTCATCAGCTTTAAAATGGGATTACTACATATACAAAACCCAACTCAGCATGGATTAAAAAC
>NW_006408932.1:1236500-1237465 GCF_000296735.1 Chrysochloris asiatica | reverse complement strand
TTTTCTCCCATGGGCTTTACTCCTTACGCATCACCATAGTCAACTCTACTTTGAGCAGTGCATTTTGAGTGCATTCCAACCTGAGGGGCTCATTTTTCACCACTATATCTGACAGTGTTTTTCAAAAAAAGTAGAGGACAATATATGCTGGCAAGGATATGGAGATACTAGGACCCTCCTACATTGCTGAATGGATTGCAAAATGATACAACCACTTTGGAAAACAGTGGTTTTATGAAGATGCACTCTTCATAAAGTTGGAAATAGAAATATCATATGATCCAGCACCCCTCTTCTTGGTATTTGCCCACAAGAAATATGAGCCAGAACATGAGTAGATAAATGCACACCAATGTTCATAGCAGCACTATTTTCAATAACTAAAGAATGGAGACAGCCTAAGTGCCCATCAATGGAGAATGGATAAACAAATTTTGGTATATACACACAATGGAATATTTTGCTACCTTGAAGAATAACAAGGAAGCTGTAAACCACCACATAACATAGATGAACCTTGAGGACATTATGTTGAGTGAAATTAGTCTGTTACAAAAGGAGAAATACAGCATAAGACCATTATTGTAAAAGCTGAAGAAAAAATATCCACACTAAAAGGGAAAATAAAAATTATTTGTTGGTTACTGGGGGTAAATGTGGTGGGGTGAGGGGAGGGAGGAGAATGTAGAGGACAGTGTAGTGAATGCACACAATAGTTTGGGTGTTGGGGACTCCCAGAATGGGGAGTCGAATGAAAGAACAAGGTAGATAGGATAACATTTAGCCAGGTTTGCATGGGCTAAATGCATTAGAGGAAAATAGTGATATATGCTTAACCTTGCAACAAAAGGTCTTGTGATACAGGGATCTAGGCATAGTTTGAAAAGTGGAAATAATGCTAAGGGGCTTGAATGTCTTCCAAATCTTGGTTTCCCTTACCTATTATTGTAAAATAGACACTTGAG
>NW_006408932.1:1229880-1234651 GCF_000296735.1 Chrysochloris asiatica | reverse complement strand
TTGATCAAACATTTAATTAACTCATCTCTAATGTAATGGCTGGAACTCTGGATGCCTTAGCAGGAACAGATCAAATATTTTCTTAGGCCTTATATTGTCCAGGGGCCAGATGTTCCTCACTCCTGTGTTATAGGATAAGCACTTGACTTGGTTGGTGGTTCAACCCACTAGCTGCTGCTTGGAAACCCTATACAGGATTACTGTGAATCAGAACAGATATGAAGGCTCTTAACAATAACAATAAGTTATTTCGTTTTTCAAGTTAATCAAAGGTATTTTGTTTGAATTCCAAGGAATTGTATTTAGACTCTTGCCTTAAATGAATCAAATAAGTTGTCTTTTATAGATGGGAGTTCAGATGAGGAAGAAGACAGATACTAGAGATCTTTTAGGGAAGACTGTTTCCTTATCAGAAACTAGGGAAATGCTACTCCCTCAAAAATATTTTCTAAGAATTTGATTCTAGAGGATAAAAACTGATTTCTAAGAACTGTTACCAACAGGTGCATAATTTTTTTTTTTTTCCTTTTCTATGACTCTCTGATCATTCCCCATGAGACCGAGTGTTGTTGCTGTTAAGTGTCCTTGAGTTAGTACTGGATTATAGTGACCTTATGTATGACAGAATGAAATACTACATGGTCCTGCATCAATCTCACAATCATTGTTATGCTTCATCCCATGGCGTTGGAACTGTGCAGTCTCCAACCCTCCACTTTACCAAGCATGATGTTCTTCTTCAGGTACTGGTCCCTCCTGATAATATATCTGAAGTGTAAGAGATAAAGTCTGTCTATCCTGGCTTCTAAGGAGCATTTTGGCTGTCCTTCCTCCAATACAGATTTGTTTGTTCTTCTGGCAGTTCATGGTACTTTTAATATTCTCCTCCAACACCATAACTCAAATTCATCAATTCTGATGTAAATCAAAGACCACAATCTTTGGTATGATTTGCATCTCAAAGTAAAGAAAACAAAAATCCTCACAACTGGACCAATTAATAGCATCAGGATCAATGGAATTGATTGAAGTTGTCAAAGATGTCATTTCACTCTATCAATCACCAACATTCATGGGAAGCAGCAGTCAAGAAATCAAACGACATATTGCATATTAAGCAAATCTGCTGTACAAGACCTCTTTAAAGTGTTCAAGAGCAACGATGAAGACTAAGGTGTGCCTGACCCAAGTATTTTTTTTTAATAGCCTCAAATGCATGTGAAGGTTGGACAATGAATAAGGAAGACCGTAGAAAAATTGATTCCTTTGAGACAGTGTATCTTCTATTTATTTCAGACTGTTATTGTTGTTGTTATGTGCTGTGGAGTCGGTTCCGACTCATACTGACCCTGCACAGGGTTTCGGAGGCTGTAAATCTTTATGGGAGCAGAAAACCCCATCTTTCTCCCGTGGAACAGCTGGTAGTTTTGACCTGCTGACCTTGCAGCTTGCAGCCCGATTCGTAACTATTATGCTACCAGAGCTCCTTTTCAGACTTATAAATCCCCAAATATTACTTTTGTTGTTATTGGTAAGTGACATTGAGTAATTTCTGACTCATAGCGGACCCTGTATAATGTTTCTGAGGAGTGGAAGGTGGTTTTGAACTGCAGATCTTGCAGTTCAAACTGAGCTTGAGGTCCAAAGTATTATCCTAGGTTTCTAAATATTTTTTCCTTCTATTCCTATGCTTATAGCTCAATTCTTACTGAGGCTCATGAAGAACCATAGTGAAATAGCAGGAATTTGGGACTGATCCAGGAAGAATATATGACCAAAGATAGCAGAATAGCTTGTAAGGCTGCTTATTGGGGCAGACACTTTTATTGTCACATGCATGGAGTGGTTTTCCACAGAATGAACTTTTCCAAATGGTTCAGGAAGTCACTAGAAAGGCGAAAACAAAAGTGACTGCCATAGAGTTGGTTCTGATGCATAGCAATGTTATAGAGCAGAGCAGAATTACTCATCTGATTTCCAAGACTGTAATAATGATGGAAGTAGACTGCCCATCTTTCTCCTAGGATGGCTGATGGATTCAAACTGCTGAGCTCAATTTATATTTATAATCATGCTTAGCAATCATGTGCTATCCCATGGTCCTTAATCTCTGTTATTACTGGCTCTTCTACAGAAAGCAGAAATTAAAGTTTAAATATGAAATTTTCCAGTTTCAAATGAGAAAAGACAAAGGGAAACAGAACAAGAAACAGAAAAAGAAAAGAGGAAGAAGAAAGAAGTGAGGAGGAGGAGATAAAAATCCTACCATTCATTATCATCAACCTCTTTCTGAGAAGACACATCAATGTTATAGGCCAAATTCTTCTTGTTCTACTTTTACAATGTATTTATTACTTTGGTTAATTCAGCAGTAGGAAAACATAATTTTTCAGCACAGTGCAATTTTGTTGTTATTTTTCATGCCATTGAGTTGGCTCTGAACCTATAGCAACTCTATGAACAAGAGAAGTTAACACTGCTGAGTCCCACACCATTCTCACAATTGTTATGTTCGAGCCCACTATTGCTGTCAATCCATTTCATTGGAAGTCTTCCTCTTTTTAGCTGACCTTCCACTTTACCAAGCATGATGTGCTTTTCCATTGACTCCTCCATCCTGACAACTTGTCCAAAGCATCAGAGACAACGTCTCCAATCCTCACTTCTAAGAAGCATTCTGGTTGTACTTCTTCCAAGACAGATGTGTTTGTTCTTCTGGTAGTCTATGACACTTTCATTTTTCTTTGTAACACCTTGTTTCAAATGCATTTGTTAATTGATGATCTTCTTCATTGATTGTTGAACTTTCACATGCATATGAGACTTATGTGAAATACAATGGCTTAGGTCAGACACACCTTAGTCCTCAAACTAACATCTTTGCTCGTAAACAATTTAAAATGTCTTTTGTAGAAGATTTGCCTAATATAAGCCTTAATTTTATTTCCTGACTGCTGCTTCTATGAGAGTTGATTGTGGGTCAAAGAAAATGAAGTCTCTTGAAAACTTCCATCTTTTCTAAATTTATCATTATGTTATTTATTTATCCAGTTTCCCAGATTATTTGCTCAGCATGCAGATTCTATTAGCAAAGTTAAAGAACACAGCACTGGTGAACACCTTTCCTGATTTTTAATCATTCAACATGCCCTTGTTCTGCTCAACCAACTGTCTCTTTGTTTACATTCCCTTGTTCTGTTTAAACAATTGCTTCTTTGTCTATGTACAGATTTTTCTTTTGCACAAATGATTGTTCTGAATTTCCATTCTTTACAATGTTATCCATAGTTTGTTAGGATTCACACAGTCAAATATATTTTCAAAATCCATGGAGCACAAGTAAACATCTGTCTAGTATTCTTCGCTTTCAGGAAGATCCATCTGATGCTAACAATATCTCTAATTCCAAAACTTCTCAAATCAGCTTGAATTCTGTCAGCTCTCTAACAATGTACTGCTGCAATAGTTTGAACAATATATTAAGAAAAATTTGAATGATTTTTTTGTTATCATTTCTGCATTCCATCGAGTCATTTTTCTTTGGAATGGGCAGTACAGTGCAGTACGTTTTTATTATCCTCACCTGTCTTGAATCAATATCTTCATTTTTCTTTCCTAAATTAAAATGTATGTACCTCATGAAACTTATCCTCTAAATTATATAAATAATATCATATCATTATTTTGGAAATTCTGTATACCAGCCATATTTAAATACATAGATTATTTAATTTTAACAAAAATATTATAGCTAGAATTTTCTGTAAATGTAGGCAAAATTAGATTCAGAAAATGAAAGCAACTTGTTTGAGATAATATAGCTAGCAGTTTTATTAATATTTGCATCCAGAGTCGCTGCTCAGAAATACTGTGCTTCTTCCAATGCTTTATGTGTAATTTCTGTTTGATCCTTGGTATATAATTAAAACTTAAAGTAATTTTAATTAATTTTTTGGGGCCACCAATTAAACAAAAGACAAACATAAAAACACTGTCATTGAGTAATTCCTACTCAAAGTGACCTGATAGGATAGAGTAGAATTGCTCCATAGGGTTTACAATAGAAATCATCTTTTTCACCTATCTTTCTCTTAAGATGAAGCCAGGAGGTTAGACTACTGACCTTTCAACTAGTAGGCCAATGGTTAACCCACTGTACCAACAGGACAATCCTGCCCTTGACAACTGTCATCAAGTCAGCTCTGACTCATAGCTACCCCACAGGACAGAGTAGAACTGCTCACTTGGTTTCTGAGACTAAATCTTTACAGGAGTAGATTGTCTCATTTTTCTCCCAAGGACAATCTTGATTAGCCTTAAGTGTGATTGAGTCAGTCTCATCTATTAACAATCCTGTGTTAAGTTTCAGAGGAGCAGTTGGTGGGTCTGAACAACTGACCATTGCTTATCATATAGCACCACATTAGGAGTTATAGTCTATATGAATTTTGGACTTTAAGTACATTTAAACAAATTATGTCATATATAAAGCATCCATGAAATCATATGATGGTGAAATTAACAGATACATCATGAGACTTGAGTGTCAAAATTCATAAATTGGTTTGTCTTTTTAAAATGATTTACCTGCTGTAGCAATCAAAGCAGCTTTTCTTCTCCACTTTGCAGATACTACTGACTGACTTATTGTTTTATAGAGTTTTTAGTCTGAAAGTTCTCTAATATATTTGATGAATTGTGTCTTGGAAAAGCTATCTACCTTAAACTATCTCTCTCTCTCTCTCTCTCTCTCTCTCTCTCTCTCTCTCTC
>NW_006408932.1:1222207-1229780 GCF_000296735.1 Chrysochloris asiatica | reverse complement strand
ATATATACTGAGTATGATATGTTTCAGACAGAAGTACTGTTTCCAATGGGACCACATATCTCTTGGATTTCAGTAATTTCCCAGGCTACTCTGGTCAGTTTCACTCTCAGTATAACTTATGGGGTAAAAAAAAATCTTCTTTCAGGGGAAAAAAACAGACAGAGAGCAGGATAAAAAAAAAATCATTTCAAAATCAAAATCATCCTCATTCTTCTGTTGGAGATGTGCTGGATTCATCTTCATTAGAAACAGGAGAAAAGACTACGTAATCCCTAAAACATAGTGTTAATTATAAACTTGAGTTTATGTAGAGTTAGAATACAATTTCAGATGCACAACTGTAAGAACAGAAAAGTAACTGCCCACTTTCACATGGTAGTAAATAATAGAGTTGCTACCATAATATCAAATCCAAATAATCAGTTTGAAGATGTTTTCCCAACTGTTAAATCTTAAACCTTTTCAAATTTTGTTCCATATAATAAAGTTTAAGTTTGACTCTTGGATCATCATAAACAGAATCGATCAAGCAGTGTTTTTGTTTCTTTTTTCAGTGTCTTTGACAATAAATACAAATATCTGTCCTAAAATAATACAATATTCAGAAACACTGAGAGGAAAGTTATAAGATAAACAAAGCAAAGTTAAAAGAAAATATATGCAAAAGTTACTATTTTTTATTTTGATTTTGGTTTTAATATGAATGCCCTGAGCTTTGTTTGAGAGAGTCCTGTTGGTGCAGCAGTTAAGTGTAGGGTGCTAAGTGAAAGGACAGTGGTTCAAATCCACCAAAGGCTTTTTGAGAGAAATAAGTGATGGTCTCTTTCTGGACAATTCTTTTTTTCATTAAATGCAGTCAAATTGGTTCCAATTCATATCTACCCTGTACAGCGTTTCCAAGGAGCAGGTTGTGAGTTTGAACTTCTGACCTTGTGGTAAACAGTCTAGTGCTTATCCTATAGCACCACACCAGGACTCTATTAAAATCTAGAAAACACTATAGGACGGTTTTACTTTGCCACATGAGTTGAAATCCTCTCAAAATCATCTACAAAAATGATGCTTAGAATTTAATTAGCATAATGATCCTTTATAAATATAAATATAATCACTTTTCTTCAAAATAATCTAATAATTTTCCATTACACTTAACAGTAAGTTAGAGTCAGTCAATCATTTGCAGGTTTATACTGGAAAGGTTTCAAAGTGTTTTGATTGTTCCACTCATTATAATTCAACCTGCATTTATTTCTTATTGTTAGGTGTCCAAAATCAAAAAGTGTATTTTTATTTATGGCTTATAGATATCTCAAGTACAACAGTGCTTAGTCTTTTCCAATCTTCAGCCCATTAAAGTAGCCAGTGTGTCAATCAACCTCATTGAGGGTCTTCCTTTTGTTCACTGACCCACTATTTACAAAGAATGATGTCTTTCTCCAAGGATTGGTCTATCTTGATAACATGTCCAAACTATGAGATATGAAGACTAGCAATGGAGAAAACATTGAAGTTGTCAAAACTTTCAATTTGGTTGGATCCACCAAATATGTTCATTAAGCAGCAGTCAAAAATTCCATGCAATGTATTGCATTGCACAAATAGGTTGCAAAAGTTTTCTTCAAAGTGTTTAAGAGGAAAGATGCCAGTTTGAGGACTAAGGTACACCTGACCCAGTCTATGATGTTTTCAATCACTTCATATGCATGTGAAAGTTGAACAATGAGTAAGGAAAAATGCATTTTCATTATAGTGTTAGTGAAGAATATTCAAAGTTGCATAATGCACTGAACTACAAGGTTGGTTTGAACTGAAAGGTCAAGAATCACCCCTTAGAAATCCAGTATACAGTTGCTGTGAGTCAGAGCTGACTTGTTGACAGTTAACAGCAACAATATGTAGATGACACAACTATTCTTTCTGAAAGCAAAGAGGACTTGAAGCACTTTCTGACTAAGATCAATACCCTTCAGTATGGATTACACCTCAATATAAAGAATACAAAACTCCTCACAAGTGTTTCAATAGACAACTTCATGATCAATGAGAAATCACTGATATTGTCAAACATTTCATTTCATTTAGATCCACAATCAATGTCCACAGAAGCAGCATTAAAGACAAAAAATGAAATAATTCATAGAACAAATCTTCTCCAAAATCCTCTTTAAAGTGTTAAAAGGCAAAGATGTCACTTTAAGGAAACAGTTGTATCTTATCCAAATCATATGCCTCATATACATATGAAACCTGAACAGTGAAATATTGAATAAGAACTGATGCCTTTGAATCATTTGTTGGTAAGTAAAATTAAATATACCATGAACTGCCAAAATAAGGAACAAAAGTACCTAGGAAGAAGTACAATGAGAATGCTCCTTACAAGAGACAATATTGAAACTTTGTCTCACACACTTTGAACCTATTACTAGGAAGGACCAGTCCCTGGTAGAAAGGCAACATGGATAATAAAGTCAATAGTTAAAAATAAGACTGTCAATGAGATGGATTGACAAATTGATTGCAACAATGGAGTAAAATATAGTAAAGATTTTGAAAATTGTTGGAGACCAGGCATCATTTTATTCTATTTTACATGGTGTCATTATGACTTAAGACAGTCTTGATGGCACTAAATTGCAATAGTCATAGTTATATGAAAGAATATGGAGAGCAAAGATAGGCACTCTTGCTATCATTGTTATTGTTAAGTGTCATTGATTTAGTTTCGAATCCTAACCACCCAATGCACAACAAAACAAAATAGTGTCCTGTCCTGTGCCATTCTCACAATTGCTGTCATACACTCACATTGCTGCTACCACTGTGTTAATCCATGTCACTGAGGGTGTTCCTTTATTTTAGTGACCCTCCCTTTACCACGCATGATGCTGAAAGCATCAAAAGAAGATAGAAGGAATACACAGAGTTACTGTACCAAATAGAAATGGTCAATGTTCAACCATTTCAAGAGATAGCATATGATCAAAAGCCAATGATCCTGAAAGAAGAAGTCCAAGGTGAATTGAAGGAAGTGACAGAAAACAAGGCACTGGGAATTAATGGAACACAAATTTTAAAATCTTTCAAGAAAGTGAGGTGGCATGGAAGCCACTCACTCATCTATACCAAGAAATTTGGAAGAAAACTACCTGGTCTACTGACTAGAACAGATCTGTGTTTGTGTCCATTCCAAGGAAAGGTGACCCAATGGAATGAGGAAATCATCAGACAATATCTTTGATATCACATGCAAGTAAAGTTTTACTAAAAGTAATGCAAAAATGGCTGGAAACATAGATTGACAGAGAACTTCCAGATGTTCAAGATGATTTCCAAAGAGAACGTGGAACGAAGGATATAATTGCTGATATCACATAGATTTTGGCTGAAAGCAGAAAATGCCAGAAAGAGGTTTACGTGTGCTTTATTGACTATGCAAAGGCTTTTGATTATGTGGATCATGACACGTTATGGACAACATTGTGAAGTGTGACTATTCCAGATTAGTTAAGGGTGCTCATGAGGAACTTGTACATAGGTCAAGGGGCAGTTGTTCAAACACAACATGGGAATATTGAATGGCTTAAAATTAAGAAAGGTGTGCATTCTTTTACCACACTTATTCATACTGAGTAAATAGTCTGAGAAGCTGGCATCAGGATTGAATGAAAACTCTTTAACAACAACCTGCAATATGCAGATGATACTATCTCTTTTTTTATTGTCAAGTAGTTTCATTTTTTTTTTTTTATTGAGAATTTAGTGCAGGTTTATAGAGCAGATCATCAGTTTTACATTCAATAAATCATATATTTTGCTTCATTATATGGTTTCAGTCCCCTCCATGCACCAACAGTTAAAAACATTTACCTCTATTCACTTTAACCACTGCTTTCCTCCCTGTGTCTTCCACCACCCCATCTTCTTTCACCAACTTCCCTCTGGTGGTATGTTGCCTGCCCTGTCACCCATGTCTAGCCTCTAGCACATAAATCACTTCTTCCTCCCACCAAACCACCTTAGATTGTTTCTTTTAAGATGATACAATCTTGCTTGCTGAAAGAAAACAGTACTTAAAATACTGCTGAAGATCCAAGACGACAGACCTTGGTATGGATTACATCTCAACATAAAGACAACAAAAATCCTCACCACTGGACCAATAAAGACTTCATTTTGTTCACATCAACCATCAACAGTTATTGAAGGAACAGTCAATAAATCAAATAACATATTGCATTAGGCAAATCTGTCACACAAGACCTGTTTAAAGTATTGAAGAACTAAGATGTCATTTTGAGGGCTATGTTGCCCCTGACCCAAGCCGTGGTATTTTCAATAATCTCATATACATGTGAAAGTTGGACAGTGAATAAGGAAGACTTTAGAGGAATTCATGCATTTGAGTTATGACATTGTTGTTGTTGTTGTTGTCATCAGTTGCCATTAAGTTGGAACCGACTCATAGCGACCCCATGCACAACAGAATGAAACAATATCCAATAACTACTTCTGTCACACTCGAGTCCATCAATAATGCCACATGGCCAATACATATCGTTAGGGGTCTTCCTCTCTTTCTCTGACCCTCCACCTTACCCAGCATGACATCTTTCTCCAGCGACTGTTTCCTCCGGATAATATGTCCAAAGTAGGATAGACGAAGCTTAGCCCTCTTGGCCTCTAAGGAGCACTCTGGCTGCACTTCTTCCAAAACAGATCTATTGGTTCTTTTGGCAGTTCATGGCACTTTCAGTATTCTCCTCCAATACAACTCAAAGGCATCAATTCTTCTACCATCTTCCTTATTCACTGTCCAGCTTTCACATCCATATGAGGTTATTGAAACTACCATGGCTTTAGTCCTCAAGCTGATATCTCTGCTCTTCAATACTTTAAAAAGTTCCTGTGCAGCAGATTTGCCCAATGCAAGATGTCGTCTGATCTCTTGACTGCTGCTTCCGCTAGTGTTGATAGTTGATCCAAGAAGAATGAAGTCCTTGACAACTTCAATCTTTTCTCCATTTATAAGAATGTTTATTGGTCCAGTGGTGAGGATTTTTATTTTCTTGACATTGAGATGCAATCCATATAGAAGGCTGTGTTCTTTGATCTTCATCAGTAAATGTTTCAAGTCCTCTTCACTTTCAGCAAGCAAGGTTGTATCATCGGCATATCACAGGTTGTTAATGAGTCTTCCTCCAATCCTGGCGCCACATTTTCCTTCATAGAACCCAGCTTCTCGTATTATTTGCTCAGTATACAGGTTGAATAAGTATGGTGAAAGAACACAACCTTGTCGCATACCTTTCCCAATTTTAAAACATTCAGTGTTCCCATGCTCTGTTCGAACAACTGCTTCTTGGTCCAGGTACAGATTTCTCAGAAGTACAATCAAGTGTTCTGGAACACTCATACTTCTCAATGTTGTCCATAGCTTGTCATGATCCACACAATCAAAAACCTTCGTATAGTCAATAAAGCATAGGTAAACATCTTTCTGATATTCTCTGCTTTCAGCCAAGATCCATCGGACATCAGCAATGATATCTCTCATTCCACGGCCTCTTCTGAATCCAGCTTGAACCTCTGGAAGTTATTTGTCAATGTATGATTATAGCCATTTCTGCATTACCTTTAGCAAAACTTTACTCACTTGAGATATCAAAGAGATTGTCTGATGATTTCCACATTCTGTTGGGGTCACCTCTCTTTGGAATGAGCACAAATATTGATCTCTTCCAATCAGTCGGCCAGATAGTTGTTTTCCAAATTTTTTGGCAGAGATGAGTGAGTGCCTATTGTGCCGCCTCACTTTCTTGAAAGATTTCAATTTTTATTCCATCAATTCCTGGTGTCTTGTTCTTTGCCAATTATTTCAATGCACTTTGGACATTGAAGGATAATATTAAAAGTGTGATGGGCTGACAAAAGAATAAACCAATCTGTGTTGGAAGAAATACAGCCAGAGTGCTCCTTGGAAACCAGGATGGCCAAACATCTTCTCTCATACTTTGGACATATTATCATGCGTGCTCAGTCCATGGAGAAGGATATCATATTTGGTAAAGTAGAGGGTCAGAGAAAAAGAGAAGTGCCCAACAAAATGAATGGGCACAGTGGAAGCAGCAGTGGAATCTGGCGTAGCAACAATTTTGAGGTTGGCCCTGGACGGAGCAGTGTTTCATTCCATTGTGCTTATAAGTCGGTATTGACTTCATTGCACCTAACAACAACAGCAATGGTTTACTCATTGCAAATACCATTTTTTCAACAACATAAATGGGAACTATATGCACCAATCTCACCAGATGGAATACACTGGAATGAAGTTGGCTACCTCTGTGAGAAGAGATAATAGAGAAAATAAGTGGTGTGAATCTTCATTGAAAGGATAAAAAGAAAAATGAAGAAATGAAAGAAAGTTCAAACTATTTCAAATACCTTATCTTTTTTTATTTTGGTGGCCTGGAGACATCTAACAAAGATTTACTACATTCAGCAAATGTGCTGCAAAATATCTCTAACCTCTAAAAAGTTCATTGTCACTTTGAAGACTAAAGTGCAACTGTCCCCAAACATGGAATTTTCACTCATTTGAATGTGAATAAGAAACACCAAAAAAACAATTGTTGCCTTTGAATTTTGTTGCTGTCAATAAATATTAATTACATAGAGAACTGCCCAAAGTACAAATAAAATCAATTTTGGAAGAAGTATAGTCAGAATGTTCCATAGAATATAGGATGACACTTCCCTTCAAGTGGTTTGCATATTTTTTCAGGAAGGATCATTCCTTAAGAAGGACATTATGAATTGTAAAGTATATGACCAGCAACAAAAATCAAATTCCTCCAGCAGTAGATTGACATGGTGTTTGCAAAAATGTGCTAAAAAATTAGCAACAGTTGAGAGGATGACCAATACCAGCGAGTATTTTTCCGCTATACACAGAGACTCTATGAATTTGAGCCAGTTTACAGCATATAACAACAACAAAAAACATACAATTGAGCCATAATGAAATAAACAAATTTTCAAACTTAAAATGTTGAAATCCTTTGTTTTGTTGTTCATTACCACAGACCAATCATGACCCCATAGATGATTGTTATTGAAGGATTGTGTGATAACAATGTTTATTTCTAATCCCTTTAATACTTGCACTTCTGCCCTCTCTTCCCATGAAGTATCTTGAGCAAATTTTAGGACCCCTGTTGACACAATGATTGAGTGTTGAGCTGAGTATCTAAAGGTCCAATATTTGAACCAGCAATTTCCTCTGTGGGGACAGACATAGGAATCTGTTTTTGTTGGGGACATACACAAGTACTGAGCTGTTGTGGCCCTGTGATGACATGGACGAAAATGCAATTCTGAGGCCCTCCTCAGGATAGCGAACCATGGACCCTGAGGGCCAAAGGAAGTGACCTCCTGATGTCCCAGGTTCATTGGTTTTTGCGAACTCACTGGTTGGCTACCTCTGTATAATTTTCTTTGGTCCTAATATTGTTCATTCTATGCTTCTAACTCCAGTGAGTGTAGCTTCTGAGAAAATGGTTTATTCTACAAT
>NW_006408932.1:1214462-1221257 GCF_000296735.1 Chrysochloris asiatica | reverse complement strand
CTTTTTTGTATATATTTCGTCTCTCTCTTTCTCTATCCCTTTCGCCGCCAGATCTCCCTTCTTCATGACACCCACACTTCCTTGTCGAGGGTGGACCCCGACATAGGACCTCAACATGTTTTCATAAATGTTAGGTGCTGTTAAGTTGATTCCAACTCATAGCAACCCTATGCACAATAGAACAAAACACTGCCCAGTCCTGCACAAGCCTCACAATCATTGCTACGCTTGAGCCTATTGCTACTGCCATTGTTCCAATACACGTCGTTAGGGGTCTTCCTCTTTTTTGATGACACTCCATTTTACCAAGTATGATGTCCTTTTCCAGGGATTGGTCACTCCTGATATTATGCCCAAAGTATAAATGATGAAGTCTTGTAATCCAGCTTCTAGGGAGCTTTCTGTCTATCTTTCTTCCAACACAAATTTCTTTGTTCTTCTGGCAGTCCATGGTATTTTTAATATTCTGCTCCAAAAGTCTTCATTATTCATTATCCAACATACATACATATTGAGAAAATGTCATGGCTTGTTCTTAAACTGACAACTAGAATCCTGGACAATTTGAAGAGGTCTTTGCAGAAGGTTTGCCTAATGCAATATGTCTCTTTATTTCTTGACTTTTGCTTCCTTGAGTGTTGATAGTGGATCCAGCCAAAATGAAGTCTTTGACAACTTCAATCTTTTCTCAATCTATCATGATGTCATTTATTGCTTCAGTGGGAAGGATTTTTATTTTCTTCTTATGTTGAGGTGCAACCCATACTGAAAGCTGTGGTCTTTCATCTTCACTGGGAATTCTCGTATTCCCTCTTTGCCTTCAGCATGCAAGGTTGTATTATCTGCATACAACAGGTTGTTAATGATTCTTCCTCCAATCCTGATGCCATGTTCTTATTCATATAATCCAGCTTCTCATATTATTTGCCCATTTTACTGATTGAACATGTATTGTGAAAGAATATAACTGTGGCAAACACATTTTCTGGTTTAAAACCATTCAGTGTCCCCTGTTTTGTTAGAACAGCTGCCTCTTGGTTTGTGTGCAGGTTCCTTATGTGTACAATAAAGTATTCTGGAACACCCATTTTTTACAATGTTATCCATAGCTTGTCATGTTGCAAAATTCAAAAGTCTTTGCATAATCAGTAAAGTGCATAATCAGTTCTGATATGCTGTGCTTTCAACCAAGGGCCGTCTTACATCAGCAATCATATCCCTCATTTCACATCCTCATCTAAACTTGCCTTGAACTTCTGGCAGATTCCTGTTGATGTACTGTTACAGTTGTTTAGGATTATCACTAGCAAAATGTTTCCATAAATGCAACCTTGGAAATCCTATGTGATGTTCTACTTTGGCCTACAGGACCACTCACTGTAAGTGGTAATCAACCAAATAGAAATGGATTGGTTTGGGGGTTGGTTTTGGAGTTGTTGTTGTTGTTGTTGAATGTTGTCAAATTAATTCTGACCCATAGCGACCCTGTATAGGGTTTCCAAGGAGCAGCTGGTGAGCTTGAACCACCGATCTTGCAGTTCAAATGGCTTTGCAGCCTGGCGCATTAACCAACAGCACCATACCAGGTTTTGGGGTAGCCCTGCCAAATACAGTACTTGGCTTGACTTCTTGACTGTTGCTTCCATGAGCATTGAACGTGGAGCCAAATTAAATGAAATCCTTGACAACTTCATTCTTTCCTCCATTTATCTTCTGAATAGAGTCATTCATCTTTTAGCACTATGTCAGACAATTTTCTTTTGCTATTCATAGAATTTACAATGACTTTTTGTTTTGTTTTGTTCTTGCTTTAAAAAGTAGATTGTCAGGTCCTTCTTAGTGTGTCTTAGTCTAGAAGCTTACTGAAACCTGTCCACTGTGGGAGCTTCTGATGGTATTTGAAACACTGGAGGCATGGCTTCTAGCACCACAGCAACATATAAGCCAGCACAGTAAGAAAAAGTAAAAGCACAGTAAGAAAAAGAAAAAGCAAGTGGTGAACTGAAAGAGTGTGAAACTGACATCATAAGTCATCTTGGATACTTAAGTAAATCCAGATATACTCATCAGAATCCTTTAGTAAAAAATTGTTAGGAAATTAGAGGAAATCTGAAAGAATAAGAAACATATCTGAAGAGACAAGGACTTTCTTCTACTTATTGTTGTTGTTAAGTGCCATCAAGTCGATGCCAACACATAGTGACCCTGTATAGGGTTTCCAAGAAGTAGTTGGTGAACTTGAACCACCGACCTTGCAGTTCAAATGACTTTGCAGTCTGATGCATTAGCCCACAGCATCATATCAGGATTCTTTCTTATACTTAGGATCTTAGAATAAATCTTCTGTTGAAAGAGAATATGCAATAGGTATAAAATAGAATCCTGTAGGATTTATTCCTTCCTTGATTCATTTTTCCACTAATAAAACAATACTTTGTATTGCTAAGATATTTGTAATGAACTGTACTCTATGTAAGAACCCCAACTACTATTCAGAATTTACAGGAATTGTTGTTATGTCTTTCTAATAGAAAGTTCATGTAGCACTTTATAAGCTTTCTTAAGAGAAAAAAAAATATATATTATATATAATATATATAAATATATTATATATAATATATATACTGACAGCTGTGGGCTTTCATCTTCAGATATAAAATGTTCAACATGAGGATTTCATAATATTTGTCTGATAAGGAATGTTATTGATTTAAATTTCTTTTAGTAAGACATAATTATGATTTTAAGCATGTTTGTATTCTTATGTTGTGATTTTTAAGTGCCATTGAGTGAGTTCTGACTCCTAGTGATCTTACATAGGGTTTCCAAGGAGCACCTGGTGGGATAGAACTATGGATCTTTTAGTTAACAGTCCAGTGCTTATCCTATGGCACCATACTGGTGGTGGTGGTTATGTGCTGTGGAGTTGGTTCTAACTCATAACGACCCTGTACAGAGTTCCTGAGGCTATAAAACTTTACCGGAGCAGAAATCTTCATCTTTCTCCCGCGGAACAGCTGGTAGTTTCAAACTACTGACCTTGAGGTTAGCAGCCCGATTCATAACCACTCTGCTACCAGAGCTTCTTTGGCACCATACTTGTTGTTGTTGTTGTTAAGTGCCGTTGAGTCGGGTCCGGCACCATACTAGGACTCCATTTATTCTACATTGTTGTTGTTAATATGTGCCATTCAGTCTGTTCGGACCCATAGTGACCCTGTATAGGGTTTCCGAGTAGCAGCTGATAAGCTTGAACCGCCGACCTTGCAGTTCAAACGGCTATGCAGTCTGGCACATTAACCCACAGTGCCACACCAGAACTCCCATTTATTCTATGTTGTTATTATAAAGTGCCATTGAGTCGATTACGACCCCTAGCGATCTTGTATAGGATTTCTGAGGAGTCACTGGTGAATAGGCTATACAAATTTCTGTTAACTATGATTCCCTTGTAGAATCCTGATGTGGTGCTGTAGACAAAGTACTGTATTCCTAACCACAATGTCTGACTATTCAAAGCCACTACCTGCTTCTTAAGACCCCTGTACAGGATCATTATGAGTCAGAATCGACTCCAGGGCACTTGACAACCAAAGTGATTCCCTTATATTTTCAAATGAGAATTCAAATAAACAGAAATCACACCTTTGAGAAAACCCTGACTTTTTTATGGCACAGATATGATTTCAAATATATACAGGTAGTAATAGGCTTAAAGAGAACAATAACAACAAAAATATATGTCTGTCATCCAGCGATGACAAATCACTTAGTCATAATGTAATTAAATACACGCAAACATGAAGTTACTAATAAGCACCCTGTAATATGATTTGTATAGTGCAAAGTCAAAATAGGCTAATTAAAAATATAAATAACATAAAAATAATCATAAATTAATGACAAATTAACATAATGTGGTGAAAAATGTTTTACTGAAACTAAACTACCACTAAATATATAAAACCAGGTTTACATATTAGAATTAGTTTTTTAAGTTCAAAATGTCTACTACAGTTTATGATATGTCATGATTCCATTCTTCTATAATTTTTAGCTTTATTATGCAAACTAAAATGCGTTCATAGAATTTGCCGTGGCCTTGGCTTAGCAAAAACAAACTGTTCACTTATTCCTTGACCTCAATAATTTTCTCATTAACCTGAAACCATTAAAAACTAGAATGATTTGTTGACTCAACAAGTCATAAACATAAAGCAAATCCACTTATACTATTTATGCTTCAATTTAGTTATTATAGTCATAATTAACTATGTGTTTCTAAGGTAAATGTTGGAATGATGCAGAATGTATTCTTTTCCAAAAATTTATTAGACATAAAACCTACACTTAAAGCTATCTCATGATAATTACCAGGAAGTTAGGAAGAGAAGGGGAAAGTCAGAGGCAAGTGATACAGAAATAACCTTTCTAACCAGTGTGAATTTTGGACTTGTGGTCCTTTTTCACTTAATTTATCATTTTAACTTATGTGTATCTTCAGAGAATATATTGTCTACTTTCACTTATTTTTAATTTTTATATTATTGTAATGAATACATAAAGTATTTCATGGGCTGCTTTTTATACCTCTTTAACTGTTGCTGTTTCAATTCATATATTCTTTTATCTCCTTGTATATTTCATAGTTATTCACTTTATGTTGTTGTTGTTGTTAAGTGTCGTGGAATTGGTTCCAACTCATAAAGACCATGTACAGGGTATCCCAGGAAGAGCTGGAATAGCTGGTGGGTTTGAACCATAAATCTGGAGGTTAGCAGTCCACTGTTGATCTTACAGTGCCACATCAAGATATATTTCTTAAAATTTCAACACTGAAGTATTTGAGAATTAAAAGATTTTGTTGTCCCTCTACATAATAATTGATGGTAAGTTCACTATTTAGTAACTCATCAGCTGTGAAAACTAGGGCCTGAATCATTAATTAAACTTTCTTCCAGCTCTGGTAGCGTAGTGGTTACGAATTGGGCTGCTAACCTCAAGGTTGGCAGTTCGAAACTACCAGCCGTTCCGCGGGAGAAAGATGAGGTGTTCTACTCCCGTAAAGATTTACAGCCTCAGAAACACTGTGCAGGGTCACTATGAGTCGGAACCAACTCCACGGTACTTAACAACAACAGCAATAGATACATAGATCCATAGATAAAAAGATATGTAGATACATAGATTTATGTTTATGTCTATATCTATATATAGATAAAGATATAGCTATATATGCAGAGGGAGAAAGAGGGAGAAAGTCCTGATGCTTTCATGTAGGATAAGCACTGGACTACTAAACACAAGTTTGACAGTTCAAACCCAGCAGCCACTCCTTAGAAACCATATATAAGGTTTGTTATGAGTCAGAATCAACTCCATGTCACTTATCAATCAACAACAGCATATATGTGTGTGTGTGTGTGTACATATATCAAGGCTCGCTATCTCTCTCTCCATATATATCATCTTTCCTCCATTTTCTCGATGTCATATATATATGAAAATGGAGGAAAGATTTAAGTTATCAAAGAGTTAATTTTGCTCATATTAAAGACCAAACCTCATGGAAGCAGTAGTCAAGAAGTTAGACTGCTTTAGGCAAATCTTCTACACAAGACATCTTTAAAGTATTGAATAGCAAAGATATCAGTTTGAGGACTAAGGTGCGCCTGACCAAAGCCAAGGTATTTTCATTAATCTCGTATGTATGCAAAAGTTGGGCATGAAATAAGAAAGACCATAGAAAAATTGATGCATTTGAGTTATGGTGTTGGAAGATAATATTGGAAGTACCACAGATAGCCAAAAGAACAAATTGATCCATGTTGGAAGAAGTACAGCCAGAATTCTCCTTGACAGCCAGATGGCCAGACTTTGTCTCTCATACTTCAGACATGTTGTCAGGAGAGACCAGTCACTGGAGAAGAGTATCAGCTTTGGTAAAGAAGAGGTTGGAGAAAAGGAAAATCCGCAGTGAGAAGGATTGGCACAGTGGCAGCATCAATGGGCTCAAATGTAGCAATGACTGTTAGGTTGTCCCAGGACAGAACAGTGTTTCGTTCTGTTGTGCATAGGCTCACTATGAGTCAGTACTCACTTGATGGCACTTAACAGCTACACTGTATGTATTTATACCCAAACATAGACACACACACACACACACACACACACGCACACATATGCTGAGGAGTGGGTTAATCTGCTGGAATGCAAGGTCTGTTTGAACCACTAGGTCAGTGGTTCAAGTTCACCAGCTGCTCCTTGGATAACCTCTAGAGGGTCATTATGTGTAGGAACCAACTGGATGGCACTCAACAACAACTCCATTTACATATAAATATATATGTGTATATATATATATGTGTGTGTGTGTGTGTGTGTGTGTGTGTGTGTTTTGTTGTTATGTTAAATGCTGCTTAATCCATTCTGACACTGTGATGTAGGGTTTCATGACAAACAACTGGTAAATTTGAACTGCTGACCTTGTGGTTCAAATCAACCTCACGGGTCCAGTGCTTATCCAACAATGTCCCAGCAGGACTTCTATATACATACAGAATTCTGTGTGATATTGTAGGATCAGCACTAGACTGCTAATCACAGCTTGGCAATGCAAACCCACAAGCTGCTCCTTGCTATTCCTATACACGACCTCTATGAATCAGAACTAACTTGATAGCACTATACGACCACATATATATAATATATATGCATATATATAATATATATGACATATATACATATATACATACATATATGCATATACATATATATATATATATATATATATAT
>NW_006408932.1:1211633-1214362 GCF_000296735.1 Chrysochloris asiatica | reverse complement strand
CTGGTATTTTATGATACGTGAGTAGCTCCACAACAATCCTATACAGGGTTTCCAAGGCTGTAAATCTATCCAGGAGCAGAAAGCTTCCTCTTTCTCCCAAGGAGTGGCTGGTGGTCTTAAACCTCTATTCTTGTAGTCAGTAGTCTAGTTCTTATTATATAACATCATACAGTGTTAGATTGTAGTTATCAAAAGGATAGCACTTTCTTGTCATTTGTTCTCTGCTCCAGTTTTTTGTGTCAAAGTGTCTGAAAGTTAAGTTATGAACACAAAGACTACGTTGAGAGACTCGGATATCTAATTTAAAATTGATTTTCCAAGCAAATAATTTGAAACTGTGTCCAAGTTCATAGGGACTGGTTTTAGAATTAAGGATATAGGCCCATGATAGTTACGCAGTGGAAATTTTCTACTAAACATGTAGATAAAGGAATAGAGAAGATTAACATAGAGAAAAGATAGGTTAAAGTAACAGAAAGAAAGGTAGAAGTGAACGGTGGAAATAAAATTAGTTTTTGATGCACCATTGCAATCCATTCCTCAATCATTTCTAGAGTCTTTTCCTTGTATTCCATGAGATGCTACTATGTTCTTAATGTAATATTACTGTTATTCATTTTCTTTCTTTCTATTCTGCTATTTGCAACCAAAGTTCCCAAACTACTATCTAATTCAAGGGTGGAGAGCATCCTTTGGTCTGGCTCTGCCAATGCAACCGCAGTTCTAGCCACCACATTGGTAATTTTGTTATTAAATGCCTTCATGTCTGTTCCGACTCATGGTGACCCTGTATAGGGTTTCTGAGAAGTGGCTGGTGAGTCTGAACAACCTACCTTGTGGTTCAAACTAACCTTGCAGTCAAGTGCTTATCTTAGACTGCCATACCAGGACTCCACAGCTATCACATTAGGGTGAAATAATTAAATGTCAGAAGAAATAAAACAGCCTAATTTCTAAGTTGATAATTTCATCTGGCCTGCCAATGCTATTGTAAGTTTTGGCAGAAAAATGATTCCCCACCCTTTATTTAAGCACTGAAAAATATTCAGAAGAGAAAAATACTCTAATAATAACATCATCAGGCATACTAGATCTGTGTGTGACTCCAACAACAAATGGTCAGCACTTTGATACTAACAACAATGTTCGTGGTACAATTCCATGCAGAGGCACCTCAGAAAAAAATTCCTGTCAGTGTACTTGCAAAAAAATAACAGCTATTAAAATCCCTATGAACTTTGGAACCATATGGGTCAAAATTGATTCTGCAACTGACTTTTATTTTGGTTATTGCTGGTATTTTTTCCAATTAAATGAGTTAGTATATATAAAATGTGTTGAAAAGTAGCTTAAAAATGATAAGCATTATATAAGTGTTGACTTGTGCTTGCATTATTTCCATGTGATTTTAGAATTTTAATTGTGTACGTGTCACTTCCATATCATATTAAACATTTTTATGCTGTCGGAAGCAATTTTGGCCATTTGACTGTTAACATTATTATTATTTTTTTCCTTTTAAGTAGAGGCAGGTTTCTGAAGGGATGGAAAATACACATGAAAGCATGAAAACTTGAAATAATTAAAAATAAGTAAGGGCTATATCTAAACAGATGAAAATACAATTGTTTTTCAAGTCTAGAGTAAACCATCTTTAAATTGTTTTTCATAGTTTAGGTTACTGATCTTAGAATGCATAAGATTACTATTCTGGAAATAAGCCAACTAACTCTCACTAGTCACGTATTGTGAGAAATTACATAATTTAAATATGTTACTATTCCTCTCTGTGGTTTTATGTTCAACACAAGCTGCTGCTTTAATATAAAAAGGCATTTGAAATGAAAATAGTTCACTATTAATGAAACGTGTAGTCAAGGTCACAGCAATATTTTAGGCAATGAAGTACTTCCTTTAGATGTTCAGCAGTCTCTTGAATAGCTGATGTGTTCAACCTTAAATAATAAACTAAAATGCTCTCTCTTGTGTCAGAATATAGGCCAGGTGGCCAGAAAGATAACATGACATCTTTAGGAAGGAATTTCCTACTCCTTCATATTTTATGAACTAATTCTTTCACTGGTCTTCAAAAGTTAGCAAGAGATGTAAGAATGTTCTTATAAAAGGATAGGAGCAATAAGCATATTTCAATTCATTATGGTGAATTCATATGTAAATATAACCATATATTTCCATAACCATACCAGACTGTGTTGTCTGTATTTTATTTTTGAAAAGGCTAACATTTGAACACTTGCACCTGACCCAAGCTATGGTATTTTCAATCACCTCATATGCATGACAAAATTCAACAATGAGTAAGGGAATTGCTAAAAGAAAGAATGTCTTTGAATTATAGTGATAATAAAGAATATTGAAAGTATCATAGAATAACAGAAGAACAAACAAATCTGTGCTGGAAGAAATAAAACCAGAATGCTCCTTAGAAGCATGAAGGGGAAAACTTCATTTTTCATATTCTGAATGTGTTATAAGGCAGAACCAATCCCGGGTCCTGGAGCACGACATCATGCTTAGTAAATAAAGGTTCAGCTAAAAAGAGGAAGACCTCCCACCTCAATGAGATGGATTGACACAGTGGCAGCAACAATGGGATCAAAGGTAATAACAATTATAAGGATGGTGCAGAAGTGAGCCGTTTTGCTATGTTGTACATAGAGTTCCTATGAATTGGAAATGACCTGATGCCACAAAACAATAACAATAAA
>NW_006408932.1:1208819-1210229 GCF_000296735.1 Chrysochloris asiatica | reverse complement strand
TTGTGATGCTAGAAACTTTGCCTCCAGTATTTTAAATACCAGCTCGTCACCCGTAGTGGACAGATTTCAGGTGAACTTCCAATCTAAGACAGACTAGGAAGAAACAGAAGCAGTTTACTTTTGAATGTTTAGCCATTATAAAGGTTATAAATACCAGCAGAACATTGTCAGATATAGGGTTGACAAATGATAACATTATAGATAGCTCCAGAATACCATCAGATGTCATTCTAGAAGATGATCTCAGTTTGAAAGGCACTCAAAATATGACTGGGGAAGAGCTGCCTTTTCAAAATAGAGTTAACTATGATGATTAGAATGGAGTAAAGCTTTCAAGAGCTTCATTTGTTGATAGGCCACAACTCAAAATTAGGCAAAACAACTGTAAACATCCATTAGTAATTGGAATATGGAATGTACAAAGTATGAATTTAGGATAATTGAAAGTTGCCAAAAATGAAGTGGAATGCATAAAGATTGGTATTAGTCATTAAAAGAGAACAGGGGGATACTGAGCGGTTTAAAATCATGGAAGTTTTGCATCAGGGTTGCATTCTTTCATCATATTTATTTAATCTCTATGCTGAGTAAACAATGGGGCAGACTGGATTATGTGAAGAAAACATGGAACCAGGATTGGAGGAAAACTCATTAACAACCTGCAATATGTTGATGACACAACTGCTTGCTGAGAGCAAGGAGGACTTAAAATACAAATGAAGATCAAAGGCCAGACAACAGTACAAGTTGCACTTCAGTGAAACGAAAACAAAAATCCTCACAACTGCACCAATAAAATATATTATGATAAATGGAGAAAAGATAAAAGTTGACAAAGACTTCATTTTACTTGGATCCACTGTCAGCTCATGGAAGCAACAGTCAAGAAATTAAATGATGTATTGCACTGGAAAAATCTGCTGCAGAAGACTTCTAAAAAGTGTTCAGTAGCAAAAATGTCAGTTTGAGGACTAAGTTGTACCTGAACAAAGCCATGGTATTTTCAACAGCCTCACACACATGCCTGTGAACGTTGTACAATGAATAAGGAAGACTATAGAAGAGTTAATGCATTTGAATCATGTTGTTTGAGAAGAATAATAAAAGTACCATGGACTGCCAGAAGAAGAAATGAATGGGTGGTGGAAGAAATATAGCTGGGGTGATACTTAGAAACTAAGATGGCTGGTGAGACTGTTGCAGACTGCAGGTACTGGGATGTTGAGGACCGGTGTCATGGACGAAAATCCAGCACGTGGCCGCACTCAGACTTGCTAGCCAGAGACCCCGAGGGCCCAAGGAAGTAACCTCCGTACGTCCCGGGTTCATTGGCTTTTACAAACTCACTGTTGGGCTAGCTCTGTATACCTTGATTTAGTCCTATTAATTCATTCTATGCTTCGAACTCCA
>NW_006408932.1:1199709-1206394 GCF_000296735.1 Chrysochloris asiatica | reverse complement strand
GTGGACATGCATTGTCATGCAATATCACAGTGCCCTTGGATAGCCAGCACTCTGCATTTAATCTGAAGTAAGGCTTCAGCTCTTCAACGAGAATCTTTCTATAATGAACACTGTTGATTGTGGGCCTTTGAAAATCCCAGAAATCTGTAAGAATAAATTTTTCCAGCTAATGTTTGACTTTTGAACTTTTTCTTGATTGGTGAATTAGGGTGTTTCCATTCCATACTCTGCCATTTACTCATAGGCTTATAGTGATGAATCTGAGTGTCATAACCAGTAACAATTTATTCAAAGCAACTTCCATCTTCCTTTACATATCTGTCCAAATTTTGTTTGCTGGATCCAAATGTTTCTGTTTAGGTTCTTCTGTGAGTTGTTTCAGTACCCATCTCACACAAATTATTCAATACCCAAGTCTGTCATGGATTATTCCCTAGGCAGAGTCATGAATGACTTGCAAATGGTTTGCCACATAATCCACTACAAAATCTTCTCACGTGCAAGTTCAATGTTGCCAACAGTCATGGATGTATTGGTTTCTGTGGTGCACACAAAGTCTGTGTGGACAGTGCAGTAGCACAGACTCGATAGTCTTCATGGTAGTATGAAAACTGGGTATGAAAACTGGGTGTTTCTTGTTCCAGAAGGAGAAGGGGAGCTTTCAGGAACATTAAAAAAAAAATGCAAAGATCATTAGTGTTCTTGCCTCCTCCTTGCTATCTGAGATATCAAAATTCAGGTTTACTTCCCTGTGTTCCTTTAATGAAAACTTTGTAACATGGTTCAATCATGTCCTATTTATCAAGATCACTTGTCAGGAACAACTGTACCCATTTTATAGAACAGAAAGTTTGATCAAACATATGGAGCAAATGAAACATGCTCCTGTATGAACTATTGAATTGAAACCCCAGACTGCTTGCCTGAGATGTTTAGTTTAGGCTAGGAAAAGCTTGTCTTCTCACATCAGCCTTTTAAACCTTTCCAATGAATTTCTCAGTCAGCCCTGTGGCTTAGTGGTGATACAGACCATGAAGAGTTCATTCAAGATCCAGTGGAAGCCTATGTGTATGATGAAAGGTCTCTATGATATTTATCTACCAAGAACATCCTGGTCTGTGGTCTCCTAAGGAATATGCCCCTGGGAAGGTTTTTATCCTTGACTAGAGTCTCATAAGTCAGCTTTTCTATGCTATTAGTAATTCTCTGATTATAGTGAGAGTTCAGGCATAAAGATCCAGGCTAGGATGATGTGTGATTCTTTGTGAATCAAACTCTGTTAAATGTTGTTGTTGTTATGTGCCATGGAGTCACTTCCGACTCATAGCGACCCTGTACAGGGTTTTCCGAGGCTGTGAATCTTTACAGGAGCAGAAAGCCTCATCTTTCTCCCACAGAACAGCTGGTGGTTTCGAACTGCTGACCTTAAAGTTCGCAGTCCGATTCGTAACAACTACGCTACCAGAGCTCTATAGTTATTTTCATATCTGTCTGCAGCAGCCTCTGGAGTCAGTTGCCATGAGTGGTTTGTTTGTTGGTGTGCTTGCTTTTCAGCATAGGATCTTCCCGGTGACCCTCAACATAAGTAGCAAAATCTTACCAAAAAATTGTTAAATGATTTTTTTTTTTTGCAGTTGTTCAAATATTTCAATCTCATATGTTACTTCAAGGGTTGTCAGAGGACTGATCAAATGGCCAGATTTTTGATTACTGCTAACTGCAGTAATTTTCATCAGGACTTGAAGGCAACTATTTTCAGAGATTTATATGACTATGTTAACATCATCAATACATACAATAGAGGCTTTTAGAGGACTTTGAAGAGATCTATACACTTAGAGAAAAGATGCCCTCTTGGCTAAGGTGCACCTGACCCAAGCCATGGTATTATCAATAACCTCATATGCATGCAAAAGCTGAACAGTGAAAAAGGAAGACTGTAGAAGAATGGATACTTTTGAATTATGGTGTTGGAGGAGACTATTGAATGTACCACAGGCTGCCATGAACAAACATATCTGTCTTAGAAGAAGTGCAACCAGAGTGCTCCTTGGAGGCCAGGATGGCCAAACGTCATTTCTCAAACGTCATTTGGAAATATTGTCAGGAGGAACCAGTGGCTGGAAAAGGATATCATGTTTGGTACGGTGGAGGGTCAGAGAAAAAGAGGAAGACCCCCAGCCAGATGGATTGGCAAAGTGGTAGCATCAATGGGTTCAAGTATGGCAACAATTGGGAGGTTAGTCCATGACCGGGCAGTGTTTTATTCTGTTGTGCATAGGGTCGCTATGACCTAATGGCACCTAACAACAACATCCACTTAGGCTTAGGAAATGATCTCAATGATTATGACCTCAGATCCCAAAATTTCCCTCATTGTGGTGCTAAGTTTTAGAGATAGTAATCTGCACTGATTTCTCAAAAACAAAGATATACATACAATTCTTTTCATTTTCTTATTGAACTTTAAATGTAACATAGATCCCCTGCTGATGATATAAAACTAGGCTCAATCCACCACCCCAACTATTTCTGAAAGTAGAAAGGTCTTTGCAAACTTAGCAGACACTCTAGTCATTTGTGAAGTCATGCTTCACCAATCCAAGTTCAAGCATAGGTTCAGTCCAGTTGTCTGGTAACATGGAGATAGTTTCTCTCATTTTAGTTTTTCCTTGCAATTACAAATGTGACTATCTTGCTATACCTCATTAGTTTGGTGGAAGCATTTCTCAGAATTCCAGAGAGGGCCTCTAAGATCTCTTCAATTCTGCCAAACACCAACTATGTTCAAGAGCTTTTTACTCTTATTTTATTTATTTATTTTTTTACTGTGGAAAAGGTTTATTAGTTTGTACAAGCTGGTAGTCAATAGCTTACTGAAACCAAATTGTGCAAACTAATAAATCTTTTCCACAGTAAAAAAATAAATAATAATTAAAAAACAAACAAACAAACTAAAAACCCTGTGGATTGCAAACTTCATGCTTACTGTAACGTGTTACCTGGGAAAGCCAATGAGTGAGATTTCCTGCAAATATTTACTGTCATGATTCAAAACTAATATGTGCAAACTGCAAGGCCCCTAAAATAACAGTTAAAGAGTTTATATACAGAAAGATGTCATTATCTGATCAACTATGGCAGAGATGGAATTTCCCAGAGTTTATAGCACAGAACAGTAACCACCACACGCTCCTCCTCCATGGCCTTCTTCTCTGTCCAACAGTTTCACTCCTTTATTCTGGTTCTCACTTTCCCACAGTACAGGGGTCTGAATGATCTTTACAATGAGTTCCTCAAAGGCACATTGTACACCAGCACAGGTTTTTGCACTTGTCTCTATAAATAACATGGAATGCTTTCATGCAAATTTCAGGCCTTCATTTCTATCAAGTTCATGATTTCCCTTATCAATTTTGTTTGCAACTAGCATGTTTACTATGTCATTTCTTGTGCAGTACAGTTCCAATTCACTTAACCAATTATCCAGTTTAACAAAGGTGTCTCTTCTTGTGACATCATAAGCTAATATAACACCCTGAGCACCTCTATAAGTGTTGTTGTTGTCAAGTGCCATCGAGTCAATTCTGACCCATACAGACCCTGTATAAGGTTTCCAAGGAGTAGCTGGTAAGCTTGAACTGCAAGTTTGGCGGTTGAACCGCCAACCTTGCAGTTCAAACAGCTTTGCAGTCTGGCTCATTAACCCACAGCACCACACCAGGACTGGGAGTTAATGTTCTGAATCCCTCTTGACCAGCAGTATCCCATATTGCAAGTTTAGCTTTATTTCCATTCACTGATATTGTTTTCACCTTGAAGTTGACACCTATTGTTGCTGCAAGTTCTGGGTCAAAATTACCATCTGTGAAACTCAAGAGCAGGCTTGGACTTGCCCACCCCACTCTTGCCTATGATGAGGATCTTAAGCGTAGTCAGCACGTCCTCATCCATCCTAACCCAGCTCCCTTCCGACCCAGCTGACCACCCCACTACTCTTTTTTTTGTGTATTTATTTTTCCATGCTTTAGCTATTCCTTCATGATGAGTGTTTTCAATGCCAGTGTCGTTCTTAGTCCTATCAGCTAGTTCTGATCTCATAGTTGGAGAGTTGAGAGCTTTGAATAGTGACTAGAAGATAGTTTTCCTAGCCCTGGAATTCCCCTAGTTTCAGTATTGTAATACACACAACATAGAGTGGCATTTTTCCATGACTCTCCCACTGTCATGTTAGGAGATCACAGCAGCATGTGGTTTGCTATTGAGGAAGGCCCTGGTGCATGAAGTCTCCAGTAACACTGGAGAAAAAATGAGAGAGTCAACCCTCATTTTATCATTCAGCAACACCATCATTATTTCTGTATTGAGTGAAAACAGGTCTCATTTGGAGCACGCTAGCTGCTTGAACTGGCAGGAGATCTAAGAAGTTATTACAAACTGCCATCATATATAATCTGCGATTCTTGTGTTGTCAAGAGAGCAGACAACAGTTTCAGTTTCTAATTCTCTGGAAATTTGGCATTATCCCAGGAAGAGTCAACTGGCTAGCCCTTGAGTTTCTAACATGCCATCATGTCTTTTCTGGAGATCCTGTCAGTTATAGAAAACTGTCAAAATCCAGAATTTGCAATCACCTGCAAAATAGCACAGACACAAGCTCCAAAGATGTATGCTGTTGTTGTTGTTAAATGCTGTCAAGGAGGTTCTGACTTATAGTGATCCAGTATAGGCTTTCAAAGGAGCACCTAGTAGGTTTGAACCACCTATCTTGTGGTTAACAGTCCAGTGCTTATCTTACATGGTCATAACACAGAAAATTTTGTATTCAAATAGAGAAGATACAAAATAAATTCAACTTCACTAGTGGCCACTGGTCACCCACAACCATTAGGTTCGTCTCCCAGATGTTCTGTAACACTCCCTTTTGTGTTACAGTACATAGTTTGAGAAACTTCATTTCTTCCCCTGGAGGAACATGTACAGAAGTTAAGTTGTCTAAGTGCCATATAATGCCCTCATAAACACAAGAGATAGAAAATGTTACTGTGTGCACAGAATAGGGAGAGTCTTCTCTTATAAAAACTGGGAGGAAGGGAATGACCCAACCCAACTTCCTTATAAGAGAATGTTTAGAGTTTACGGTCTTTAATTAGGCAGCTCAAATGAGAGGCATAGTGTCAAAGCATTTTCCCAATATATTTGATATAAACTGTTCTCTGAGAATTTGAGTATGTAAAATGTACACTTTAATCTATTTTTAAATTATTTTTTGTAAACATCTTAAAATTCCTATATGCTGACTTACTTAATATCTTAATGGTTTTATTTTTGAAAAACCATGAATTTTGTTTAAAAGTAAATAAAATTAATAATTATTGATGATTATTAGTATTCGAATCATTGTTAACAATTATAAATAACGGGCTTTGGGAGCATAGTGGATTATGAGCTGGGCGGCAAACTGCAAGATCAGTAGTTTGAATCTATCAGTTGATCCTCCAGAGAAGGAGGAGAATTTAGAAAGATGAGGCTTTCTGCTCCTGTAAAGATTTGCAGCCTCGGAAACCCTCTTCAAGGTCACTATGGATCAGAACCAACTAAATGACACTTAACAACAACAACAAATAATTAAAGCCTTGGAAATGCTATACAGGGTCCCTATGAGCTGGAACCAGTTCAGTGACACACAGGACGTTTAGTACAATGTGAAATTTCTAATAATTTATGGCATTGAAATTATTTCAATAAGAGCCATGATATACTAATGCTTTATTAAAAAACAGATAGAAAGCAAAAACAGTTGCCATTAAGTCAATTCTGACTCTTGGTGAACCAATGTGTCTAAGAGTAGAACTGTGCAGCACAGTTTTTCAGGGTGATTTTTGGGAAGCAGATCATCAGACATTTCTTCTGAGATAACTCAATATCCTTGAACCTCCAACCTTTCAGTTATTAGATGCTTTTGTACCACCCAGGCACTCCTAGGCTTTATAGAAAGTAATTAAACTACCATGGTACATCAAAATAGCGGACAAATTTAATCACTGCTTGAGAGTCTCTGAGAAAGGAGGAGTCAGAACAATATAAATAATAAAAAAGGAAATTGTATAATCGTATTTTACACTTTTGTTTTCCAGTTCTCAAAAATAGTTTATCTTGATGAATAAAAACATTCTCTGATTTTTTAATCTTATGCTGTCTTTCTGGATGCCAGTAGGGATTTTACACTTCAAGAAACATTTTTCCACCTTTATGGCAAGAACCAAAACAATATTAACTGAAATTGTCTCTCCCATTGGGACTGGGAGGCCAAGGAGAAGAAATTCTTATGCATTATAGCTTCTCCTGTGAGAGCATTTAGGATTTGAATGTGTCACATTATGAATTTTGCATAATTGCAATCTACTGAGATGGCATATGGTCACAGCAGATGCCTGGTTACAACTTGACCTCAGACTGAAAGTCCATTGTTAAAATTAGCAACAACAACAATTCTTTATATAGTAGGTAAGTTTACTAAAATTGTATCTACTTATTATTACCCCTGGTGGATGGTTACATATTTTGTGAATATGCAAGATGTTTTAATAATAATAAAAAAAAAAATCTTCAGAAAGTGTGTTTCCTTTAGTCATTTTGTAATTTGCCTACACAAAGCAGCTTAATAATAACATAATTCATTGTT
>NW_006408932.1:1197399-1198838 GCF_000296735.1 Chrysochloris asiatica | reverse complement strand
AGCTTTGTATAGAGTTTCCAAGAAGCAATTGGTGAGTTTCAATCAACAACTCATTGGTTCAAACAAAATTTGCAATCCAGTACTTATCCTGTACTGCTATAATAAAAGGATACAACCCTAGAACACACCTTTCCTGTTTTGAAATACTTGGTATCTCCTTGTTCTGTTCTAACAACTACCTCTTTGTTCACGTACAGTTTTCTGATAAACATAGTTAAGTGTTCTGTAATTCCCATTCTTCACAATCTTATCCATAGTTTGTTATGATCCACACAGTTGAGAGCTTTCACATAGTCATTAAAACACACGTATATATCTTTCTTGAGAATGTGGTGGCTCTGTAGAATAATCACTAGACTGCAAACTACAAGGTCAGTGGTTTCAGCACACCAACCTGTGGAAGAATGATAAGGCTTTCAGCCCCATGAAATTTATAGCCTCAGATACCCTTTATGGGCACCAGGAGTCAGAATCAACTCAACAGCATTGAACAAAAACCATGTACATCTGTTTGGTATAGTCTGCCTTCTCTCAAGATCCATCTGACATCAACAATCATATCCCTTTTCCCCTGTCTTCTTCTGAATAAAGCTTGAAATTCTGGCAGCTCCCTGTCAGTGTACTGCTGCAATAGTTGTTTTTTCTTTCCTTAAATTATCTTAAAAAATTGTGCAGGTTATCTTAGGCTGTTTTCTGTAGAGAAGCAAAAGCAGTGAAATTTACATATGTACATATAAATAGAAGTTTGGGGTGCTGATATGGTGCTGTAGAATAAACACTAAAACACAGGGTTGACTTGAATCTCAAGATTCATTGTTCAAATTCACCAACTGCTCCTCAGGGTTGCCATGAGTTTAAACTGACTCAATGGAACTTAACAATCACAGCAACAAAAGTAATTTTATATCAGGAAATAACTCACAATTGTAGAGGTGGGATAATTTCAAGTCTGGGTCAGCTGAACCAGGGTTGGTAGTCAGACTGGCAAACACATAGGAAGACAGACAGGTCCAGTAGCCAGACAGACAGGCAGTCAGGTAATAGAACCACTGGCTCATTGAAGAACTAGAGGTTGCAGAACAAGTCAGTTGCAAGATCCAGACTCAGCAGGAAGCAAGCAAGTTTTGCCTGAGTATCCATTATACTGAAAGCAGTCCATATCTATGACTAACACCTTTCCAAATGATTGGCATTTCTCAAGCTAAGAGAACTGAAGAAAAAATTCAAACTTCAACTTGTGCAATTGAAGGATTCTCTGGTCAAATGATTAAATGATGCAGAAAGCACTAAAGAAGATGGAAAGAATACATAGTCGCTGTACCAAAAGAAAACTGTCAAAGCTCAATCATTTCAAGAGGTAGCATATGATCCACAAGGAAGCAGCCTAACATACGTTGAAGCAACTGGCACTGGGAATTGATAGAATAAGAACTGAAATC
>NW_006408932.1:1193773-1195195 GCF_000296735.1 Chrysochloris asiatica | reverse complement strand
GTTGGCCCAGGATCAGACAATGTTTCATTCTGCTATGCATAAGGTCGCTTTGAGTTGGTACCAACTCGATGGCACATAACAACAACAACAACAAGGAAAAATTTGATTACTGTTTAGTTTGTAGTAAATGATGAGTGTTACTGTAACATGGCTAGAAGCAGAAATCCCACCGTGACAATTTGTGACAAATTTTATGATTTCTTTGTTGAGCTCTGGTAGTGTAGTGGTTACAAATAGGGCTGAGAAGCTTAAGGTCAGCAGTTCAAAACTACCAGCTGCTCCACAGGAGAAAGATGAGGCTTTCTGCTCCTGTAAAGATTTACAGCCTCAGAAACCCTGTACAGGGTTGCTATGAGTCAGTTCCGACTCCATGGCATATAACCACCAGCCATTTAAGCTAAGTGAGATTTAGAAAATCTCTTTCACAAAGATTTAGAAAGTATCTTTCACAAAGTTCTATAGTAGGTCACAGTTTGAGCATAAGCACTCTTGTAGATTTTTTTTTTTTAAGCTAATTGCCATGGAAATATTCTCCTGCTTTAAATAATGCACTTATATCGACTTCTTAGAATCATAGTAAAGCACTGAGAATAGATATGCCTTCTAAATGTTGTAGTATAAATCAGTTAATTGAATATGAATTGCTGGTTAGATAAAGTACTTTAGTAATATGGCATAGTGTTTGCAGTTAATATACCTGTAAACTTTTAGTTAACAATTACAATGATAATACAGATTTTAGAGAAGAGAAACTATAAACTTAATTGAATCATTCCTGATTTCAGTAACATATGTACATTGATAATATTATAAGAACAAGTAAAGAGATAAGAGTAATAAAAGATAGTATTGTTACTAAGTCTCAATTATACTACGGTAAGCCTGTTATACTATGAATTGAAGCTGCTGCGATAATTTTTTTGTTGTGGTTAAGTTCCATTGAGTTGGTACTGACTCATTGCAACCTTATGCAAAACAGAGCAAAACACTGTCCAATCCTGGTCCAAGCTCACAATTGTTGCCACACTTGAGCCCATTGATGGGGCCACTTTTCCAATCCATCTTGATGGTGGTCTTCTTCTTTTTCTCTAACACTCCACTTTACCAAACATAATATCCTTCTCCAGTGACTGATCCCTCCTGACAATATTTCCATGAGAGATGAAGTTTGGCTATCCTGACCTCTGAGGAGCACTCTGGCTGCACTTCTTCCAACAGAGATCTGTGGGCTCATTTGGCAGCCCAAGGTACTTTCAATATTCTCCTCCAACACCATAACTCAAAAACATCCATTCTTATACAGTCTGCCTTATTCACTGTCAAGCTTTCACATACATATGTTGCTGTTGTTAGGTGCCATGGAGTCCTTACACACAGCAGAATGAAACACTGCCCAATCTTGGGACAACCTCACTATTGTTG
>NW_006408932.1:1181959-1191504 GCF_000296735.1 Chrysochloris asiatica | reverse complement strand
TAGTTGATCCAAGAAGAATGAAGTCCTTGACAACTTCAATCTTTTCTCCATTGATAAGAATGTTGTTTATTGGTCCAGTGGTGAAGATTTTTGTTTTCTTTACATTGAGATGTAATCCTTATCGAAGGCTGTGCTCTTTGATCTTCATCAGTATTTTAAATCTTCCTTACTTTCAACAAGCAAGATTGTATCATTTGCATATTGCAAGTTGTTAATGAGTCTTCCTCTAATCCTGATGCCCACATTTTTCTTCATATAACCCAGTTTCTTGGATTATTATATTAATTACTAAATCTTTAATGTGGAGTAGAATATGAAAAATGGAGTATGAAAAACCAAGCCTTCTGAAATTATGTATTGATATACGTATATGCATACTAAAGTGGATTGCTAGACACAGAAGTCATCAAATAACAATCTGACAAATAAATGAACTATGTCTAGCCAACATGTCATTTCCCATTCTTGGTAAAGAAATAAATGAGACAGACTGAACTCTTGCATACAAACATCCATTTAAGACACAATTACAAAGGGGCCCACCTGGATCCTGTCACATTCATTGCCATCATATACAGTTCACATGTTGTTGTTGTTATGTGCCTTGGAGTCGATTCTGACTCATAGTGACTCTGTACAGGGTTTCTGAGGCTGTAAATCTTTATGGGAGCAGAAAGCCTCACATATATATAATTAAAGTATTCTGAGGGGATCTAAAGATTGAAAAGAAAGTCAGTTCATTTAATTTATATATAAAGGAAGTTCTCTTCACCAGAAAGAGGTACAATGGAAAAAGGATAGGCCACGTTAGATTAGTAAGCAAGAGCAAAATTTCTTTTTGCTTTGAGTCTCAAGTCTTCATAGCAGTGGAACCTTGAGCTCTAAATCTATCCTGGTGAAACATAAATGAAATGGATAGTGTCAATTAACATTGATTTTTACTTAACATATAAATTACATAATAAACCTACTGCAGTTGACTTGTTGGTATACTGTCAAGTCAGTTCTGATTCACAGCAACCCTTTATAGGGTTTCCAAGGAGCAACTAGCTTGTGAGTTTTCACTGCCTACCTTACAGTTCAAACCAACCTTGCAGTCCACTACTTATCCTATAGTGACACCCCAGTAGTTTACAACATATTAACAACCCTATAGTATAGAGCAGAACTTTCCCAATGGGTTTCCAAGGTTGTAAATCTAATGCAGCCAGAAGGCATGCCCATATTTCTCTGTGAGAGAAGCTAGTAAGTTAGAACTGACAGCTGATTTCTTACCCACTGTCCTACCAGGGCTCATTGAAGATTGTACATTATAACATGTATAATATATAAGAAAGTGCCAGAAACAGAGTAACCATTTATTTACTAAAAATCCAGAAGCAAATCCTCATGGTGTAGTGTGTTATGCACTGGGCTGACAAGTACCAGGTTAGCAGTTCAAATCCAACAGATATTCATTGGAGAAAGAGGAGGCTCTCTGCCCCGGTAGATTTATAGTATCAAAAAAACCTATATATGGTTCTTATGAGTCAGAATCTCTCAATGACAGTGGATTTGTTTTGTTTGTTTGTTTGTTTGTTTGTTTGTTTGTTTGTTTGTTTTTAAAGACCCAGAATACTTTATGAATTACATGAAATCCCTTACTTAATGTGAAGTTTCATTCTGACTCCTCTATCGTAAATTGGTTATGGCATATAACCTGAGTACATTTATTTTTTTTAGTTTTCAATATTGCCCTTTATAATTATTATTCTTTTAAAGCCTATATTTGTCTTTGGGGGTTGCAAATATTACATACATATCTATAGATATTATGACATTAGCAAATTCTGCTATGCAATATTGTGTGTGTTATACATCACCGATTGTTGTCGTTGTTCTTAAGTGTTGTTGGGTCAGTTCCAAATCATAGCGACCCTTACAGGATTTCTGAGGAGGAGCTGTGAGCTTGAACCTCCAACCTTGCAGCACAATCTGGTCTTGAAGTCCAGCACATTAACCTGCAGTGCCCTACCAGTACTCAATATATCACAGATATAATTAAAAAAAAACATAAAAAAAAAAAACCTTCCCATCATACATGTAATTTGCCATAACCTCAAAATGGTGTAATTAAGGGACAACCTGAAGTTGTTTTCCTCAAAGTTTATTCTTACATATGCCAGAATTACCATACTAAAGCACTACATTCCAAGGTACAGCTCACACAAAGAAACAAAGACAGTTTGGGACCTTATCTGCAAAACAAAATTATTGTGCTCTTGTTATTTTTTATATAGTTGATTCCTAATCATGGCAACTCAGTGTGTTACTGATTAATAATTGAAATGCAGGACTTCTTGTTATTAAATGTTTATCAAAAAATTATTTGTGTTTATTTTTGCTCATGAGGAACCTATGCATATATCAAGAGGAAGTTGTTCAAACAAAAAAAGGTACACTGAATGATTTAAAATTAGGTAATGTGTGTAGCAAGGTTGTAATCTTTCACCACAGTTACTTAGTCTGTATGATGATAAAATAATATGAGATACTGGATTATATGAAGAACGTGGCATCAGAACTGGAGGAAAACTCATTAACAACTTGCAATTTGCAGGTGATTCAGTCTTGCTTGCTGAAAGGGAAATTGTTGTTGTTGTTGTTAGGTACCATCGAGTTGGTAACGATCCATAGTGACCTTATGCATAACAGAATGAAACACTGTCGGATCCTGGGCCAAACTCACTACTGTTGCCACACTTGAGTCCATCGATGCTACCTACCGCTTGGCCAATCCATCTCATTGGGGGTCTTCCTCTTTTTCTCTGCCCCTCCACCTTATCAAATATGATATCCTTCTCCAGCGACTGGTCCCTCCTGACAATATGTCTGAAGTACGAGAGACGAAGTTTCTCATAAGGGAAGAGGACTTAAAAGTGCATACTGATGAATATCAGTAATTGATGAATATCAATTACCACAGTCTTAGGTAGGTATGGATTGCTCCTTCAGAGACACTGGTACATTGAAACTTATGATTTTGTGGATAGCAACCCAACTCATAACTCACTATGCTGAGTTCCTTTTTATTGACAATACAGGCAATTACTTTTTGTTTTTAGCATATCTTCATTGTTTTTGTTTTTATGTGTCATTGAGTCTGTTCTGACTCATAGTCACCCTGTATAGGGTTTCTGAGGCATCCTGGTGTGGTGCTGTGGGTTGATGCACTGGACTGCAATGTCTGTTTGAATCACCAGATGCTCCTTGAAAACCCTATACAGGCTTCGTATGGGTTGTAACTGACTCAACGGCCATTAACAACAACAACAACAGTACAAATCTTTTCAGGAGAAGAAAACCTCATTTTTATCGCATTCAGGATTGGTGGGTTCAAACCACCAGTCTTGAGGTTCACAGTCTAAAGTTCATCTTATAGATCCACTGTGTTCCCAACCTCTTAGGGTGGTATTATTGCTACTTTAATATTACCATTTAAGTCATAACATTTAAAAATGCATTTTAAAAGCAACTTACATACAACTTTGATACTTTCACTTCCCTTTTCAAGAAGAAAAATGTTTAATCTTTTTTAATGAATAAGAATGCTATATAAAAATAAAAAGTTAGTAGACAAATTCAAACTATCTTATACAAGGAAAGATGATTTAATACCCCTTTTAAACATTTTTATATTCATCTTGCCTTGAATTTAGAGGTTTGCATTTTTCAAAATCTTTTAATGTATATGCATATATATTATCTTTATTTAGTGACTTAATAATTCATGGGAAACACATAAAAAAGCAATCTTTTAATTTTTATTTCATAGAGTAAATACTCTGAAACTCAAAGAGATGAAATGTTTTTTTTCTAGTGTTCTCAAAGCAGTAACGTAAAGTATAAACAAAAATTAACACAGAAATAGAATTTTTTTGTGTGTTATCAGAAAGTAGAGGGTTGTCTATAAAAGTTTCTTTGCTTAGTATGTGAATACAGATCATTTTCTTTGCTTAGATAATATGTGACTATGGGAGAGGAAAACTTTCCTTAATGAGTCATCTTATAATTATTTTCTATAATTTCCAGTTTTTTACAATTGAATAAATAAGGTCCACTTATGAGTTTAGTTTGAGAGATTAATCTTCTTTGTGTCCTTTGGAGTTTTCATGAGAGAGTATTCTGGGTGAGGCTATGTGAAGTAAGGAATAGAACCCTTACACAATTGGTCTTATGATCATACAATCACATTCAGTGAATTCATATATAGGAAGTCTTGTGGCAAAATTAATTTTTTTCACATTTCTCAAGTATTGCCTTCTTTTACTATATTATACTTCGTAATGATTGCAAAGAAATTTGGAAATGTTAGAAAATGAATGAAACAAAATATTTTGGATATAATATTTTCATTAAAAATTTTTAATTTCTTTCCTTTAATGTAAATTATCTTTCCATCAGAACATATATTTTTTTCTATTAGAAATTATTGCAGAAATTATAAGTATATATGTAAAAGTTTTCTTTTTAAACATTTAAAAATATGGAGACTTTTAGTTCACTTTTTAAAGTATAATATTTGTGAAATTTCATCTAATTTGTAATGAATTGTTATTGTTGCTAAGTGCTATTGAGTTAGATCTAATTCATAGCAACCTTATACCCAACAGAATGAAACAATTCTTAGTCCTGGGCATCCTCATAATAATTGCTAACTTTGAACCCATTGCTGCTGACACTGTGCCAATCCATCTCATTGAGGGTCTTCCTCTTTTTCTTGACCCTCCACTTAACTTATCATGATGTCCTTTTCTAATGACAGATCCCTTCAGATAATATGTGTGATGTATTAGATACAAAATCTTGCCATCCTGGCTTCTAATGAACACTCTAGCTGTACTATATCCAGCACAGATTTATTTGTTCTTTTAGCAGTCGTACTTTTAACATTCTTTTCCAACATCATAATTTCAACGCATCAATTCTTCTACAGTCTTCCTTAGTCACTGCACAACTTTAACAAGCATATGAACTATTGAAAATACTATGGCTTGGGTCAGGTGTACCTAGTCCTCAAACTAATAACTTTGCTCTTGAACACTCTAAAGAGGTCTTGTGTAGCAGAGTTGCCTAATGCAGTACATCATCTGGTTTCTTGACTGCTGCTTCCATGAATGGTGAGAATAGATCCAAGTAAAATGAAGCATTTTATAACTTCAATCTATCCTTCATTTGAAATGAGCAAAGTATATGATTTGTCAAATATAAAACTGATGATCGACTCTGCAAATTTTCATTCAATTTTAATTTTATTCAATTTAAAAAATCAAATGAAACAGGGGGAAAATATGTTTGACTGTTATTTATTGCTCCAGAGGTGAGGATTTTTCTTTTCTTTACACTGAAGGGCAACCCTTAGTGAAGTCTATGGTCTTTAATCTTCATTAATAAGTATTTCAAGTGCTCTTGGCTTTCAGCTAACAAGGTTATAACATTGGCATATCACAAAATATTAGTGAGTCTTTCTTTAATCCTGATGCCATATTCTTTTTTAGATAATTCATCTTTTCAGGTATGGTGGAAAAATATAGTGTTGGTGCACACTTGTCCTGATTTTAAAGCAATCAGTGTCTGCTTATTCCATTCAAATGACTGTCTTCTGGTATATGTACACATTCCTCATAAGCACAATAAAGTGTTCCAGAATACTCATACTTTGTAATGTTGTCCATAGTTTGTTATGATCCACGCAGTTGAAAGGCTTTGTGTAGTCAATAATGCACATGTTAATATTTTTCTTGTATTCTCTGCTTCCCATCCAAGATCTGTCTGATGTCAGCAATAATATCCCTTGTTTCATGTGCAGTCAAGAGATAGAGAGCAGCAAATGGATAAAAAAACAGGATCCATCAATCTGCTCTCTACAAGAGAAACATTTTTAAAAATCAATACAGTCTAAATGCCCAACCTCAAAAGAATGGGTAAACAAACGTTGGTAGATACACATAATGGAATAGTATACAATGTTTGAGAATAACATGGTTGGACCTGAAGGAAATTATTGTGCTTAGTGAAATTATTCAATCATAACAGGACAAATATTATATGGGACCATTGTTGCAAAAAGTTAAGAAAAGTATTTTTTGATAAGGGATACATTGAGTAATGGATAGTGGGGTTGGGGAAAGGTGGATATTCACAGTATCCACATGGGTGGTTGGGCCAGCAATATACAACAGGAGGGAGGTTGACAAAGAAGAGATTATGTAGTGGGCAGCACAGGGAGGAATGCAAGAGTTAAAGTGAATAGAGGTAAATCATGTTAAATAATGGTACATAGAAGGGATTATAATCTTTGTACTGAGCAAAGTATATGATTTGTTGAACATAAAACTTATGATTTTCTGCAAATTTTCTTTCAATCCAAGACAAAAGTTTTTTAAAATAAGCATCAAATGAAGCAGGGGGAAAATGTTTAAAAAACTTGTAATTGTAGCATGCTCCCTGTGGATTTTGTCAGTCAGGGTATAAATAAATAAAGAAAGCTAAAGTAAAGATTTCCTATTTTTAAAGACAAGCATTTCTGAGAAGGAAAGCAAAAAAGGAGTGGAGAATAGGAGTCATCTGAAATTATTGTACTTTTATAGAAATTTTATTTCTTTAATTTAGATGAGTTCTTAAAATTTGCAACAAGTCTTACAGACTATTTTATGGTACTTTTTTACTTAAGCACACTGAACAGATGAAAAATTTCACAGGTTTATAAGACCAAAGTGCTCCTTCCTCAAATATAAAATCTCTGGTGATAGACAATGTTGTTTATTTTCTGAGAACAGCAGGTTAAATGCATCAGATAATTAATGGAATCTAACTTTTCTAGGATCAAATATTCAACCAAAGGGGGTAAAAATGTTTCCTCCTCCAGAATCAATTAAAATAGCTTAATTCTTCTCTAAACTTCGTAAAAATTAGTTTGTATAAGGGTGACAAAATGTAAGCCATAGTTCATTTCAGCTGCCTGTATCCTTGAGGAAATGTGTTTTCATAGGACTAGTGTCAGGAATTGGCACTGGTTGCATAATGAGATGGGAAATCAATATTAAATTAACTGCATCTATGAATAAGTGATTGCATATTTAGAAAACATACTTACAGCCAGTGTAATCAATTATTCCTTACATTTCTAATTATATTATAGCAATGAATAAAGATAGTAAACTCTCATATAAAACCACAGCTATAACTGATATTTACAGCCTAGAATTCCACAATCAATATATTGAAATCTTATTTAACCTTTCTGTTTAGTAACAGTTAAGAATTTAATGACCTTTTAAAGAGTTTTCTAAGATTTTAATCTCTCTAAATACATATTGGAGTCCTGGTATGGCCCTGCAGGATAATGTGCTGGACTGTGAGGTCAGTTTGAACCACAAAGTCGGTGATTCTCAGAAACCCTATACAGGGTTGCTATGGGTCGGAACTGACTTGATTGCACTTAACAACAACAACAAGAAGTAGGTATTACTAATGATGAGCATTCTCAGGATTATTCAGGTTATTTAATATTTGCCATTGTCAATAACAGATAGGGCTCCTTACTTCGTATTGAAATTAAAATGTTTAAAAAATAGAAAATACTCTCCAGAAATTTTCTTACGATGCAACATTTAATATAAGTACTTGATTAAAATATGTAAGTGTTCAGTTTTATACTGATAATAGACTCTATGCCAGTGTTATAGGTTAAATCAGTTTTAAGTCTTTGTTGACCATATACATTAATAAGAAATTCAAATGGATTTGAATAGGTGCACGTATAAATAGGTTTGGTTGTTGTTAAGTGCTGTTGAGTCAATTCTGACCCACAGCGACCCTGTATAGGGTTTCTAAACTAGTCAACTTGAACTGCCAACTTTGCATTTCAAACCGACTGCAATACAGCACATTAACCCACAATGCATACTAGTCCAGCAGTATCATACTATCCAAATTAGTTCCAAAATAGTGAACTTTCTTTTTTTAAAAACAACTAGAAGGAATTTACATTTCAGATGAGATTTGTTGTTTAAAAATTAACCTACGGTACTAACATTAGTCTAATCCTGGAAGTGGTGGTGGCGGCTGTGTGCTGTCAAGTTGGTTCCCACTCACAAAGACCCTGCTTAGGATTTCCCAGTCTGTGAACGTTTGGGAACAGAGAGACTCATCTTTCTTTGGAGGAGTGGCTGGTGGATTCAAACTCTAACCTCGCGATTAGGATCCCAAATCGTAAACTACTACACCACCAGGGCTTCCTATTCCTAAGAGTTGTTGTTGTTAGGTGCCATTGAGTCATTCCCAACTCATAGCAACCAAATGCACAACAGAACAAAACACTGCCCAGTCCTGTGGCAACCTCACAATTGTTGCTACACTTGAGCCCATTGCTGCTGCCACTGTGCCGGTCCTAGAAGTAGAAGTCTCTTATTTAAATTTTCAGGCATGTGAGGAAAATTGAATGATAATTAATTGACGTTGCACATTTGATTTAGATAAGATTTGATCAAACTATAAAAACCAAAATAGCAGCAACAACAACAGTAACAAGGTGATTTTTTAACTGGGGTCTTTAAGAAGAAAGATACATATTTCTAGATATATCTCTCATAGACTGCAGTCAATGGCAATATCTTCTTGATGCTATGCTGAGGTCAAATGCAATAACCACGGAAGCTAAGCTGAAATGCCTAAAGATAGCATTTAAATATAACCCAAGGTGTTGCATTGACTCAATAATTCTCACTACAAACATACTTTACTATGTAGTGATATGAAAAGAAACAGGTGAAAATCACATTTAGGAACCACATGAATTTTATGTAGTGGAAGCTTCTGCTTCTGCTAGGGAGGACAGAGGAGAGCCTAGCTGTCTTGAATTATTGTGCTTGTCTTTGTGAACAACCTGAAACATCTAAGTATTTATAGTCCATCCAATAGAACTAGTCTAATCTAATAAAATAATATCTGCTATATATCAAATCCTCATTTTCAGTCAAATTGAAGACTAAATATATTCCTTCTGCTATAGCTATCCTAATGTCAGGGAACTTTCTAATAATTTGGTCTGATTTTTTCAATCACATAACCATGTAATCTTGTATTTTTTTTCTTAGCATGTGAAATGTGTAATTGAATCACTAAGGTAAAACAAAATAATTTAGGCAGCACAGGAGGGTTTTAATAAGAAAAATTGACTGAAAATGTGAATTGAAAATTACACTATGATCTTGACTTTTACTTTGCAATAAATATACTTTTATGATATTTTACATTAAACAGCATGCTTTTACTTGTTGATGTCAAAAACAGTTTATTACCACCATGTAATAAGTGTTCAAAGGAGCTCTGGTAGCGTAGTGGTTACGAATTGGGCTGCGAACCTTAAGGTCAGCAGTTCGAAACTACCAGCTGCTCCGCGGGAGAAAGATGAGGCTTTCTACTCACGTAAAGATTTACAGCCTTGGAAACCCTATACAGGGTCGCTATGGGTTGGAACTGACTCAACAGCACTTAACAACAAC